>NC_133651.1:231442933-231713542 GCF_009905375.1 Apium graveolens | reverse complement strand
GCACCTCATAATAAAGATACCCATGCTATATTATGTGATAAAGTGTTTCTTGGTGTATATATTAAGAAGAATTACTCTTGGATAAAAGATAATTTTATTCAATCTCCACTAATCTATTCTATAAATATCTAAACTAATTTTGCAGGCGGAAAATGATAGGGAATCAAAAAATTGAATAAATTATAGTGGAAATTTTCTTTTGCTATGAATTTAGTTATTGTAGGCAATTTTTTAACGAGGCAGCATCACGTGCAAGGAATGACGATTAAAGTAATCCAACAGATTTCTTCACAAAGGCATTTCCTACCACTTCATTCAAGAAATTAGTACACATGATCGGGATGTGCGGACTTCGAGATCTATGTTGATATTCATAGTCATGTCAAAATGAGGGGGAGATATAATACGCTCTTTATTACACGTGCAATATATGTACTCTTTTTCCTTCACTAGGGTTTTTCCCACAGGATTTAGCCTAGTAAGGTTTTAATGAGGCATTGTGTTCTTATGAGTCATCTAAGGGGGAGTGTTATAACGACTCGTATATTTTATTTTATTTTAAAGATGTAATTATTGAATAATTGATTAAATAAAATGTGTATAATGGTGTTGACAGTGGTGTGTTGTTCTTATTATTTATATGTGATTAATTTGTGTATAGGTTTGAATTGTGTAATTAATTATTGAGTTATATTATTTTGTTTCACTTTTAAAAGTGATTTTATTGCAGTTTTATTTACATAAATATATAGATTGTCTCTAAAATTGTTTTTATTACTTTATAACTTCAATAATTATTTTTAGGATTTTATGAAATTGAGAAATTAATATTTCATTAATTATTTATCTTTAAATGATTTTCTGATTGTATTTATTTGTAAAATCAGTATTTAATTCCAGGATTCTTCAAAAATTACAAAACTCATATTTTATGAAGTTTATAATATTCTAAAAATTTTAAAATTATTTTAGAAATTTTGGGATTAATTTCACCCGCGCGTTGATTTGTTTAATTGTTAAAAGCGGGTATAAATTTCATTTCAGAAGCGGCTTTAAAATTATGGAATTTACGTTTTAATTAATTTCGAGATATTTCTAACATTTTGAGACTAGTTTGGTGATTTTTCGAAATAGTTTAAATGTGGCTTGGTTCGTTAATTACAAAGTTAGAGGTAAAAAGTTCGGTCCCCGGGAATTCAGGGACACGTGTTAACATCTTATAGAAAGAAGTTAACACGTATCCAATTTTGCAGGACACGTGTTGGCTGCATTTTTACTTCCCCTAAACATCAATTTCTTTTACTCGGCCGTGTCTCTTTGCTCTCTCTGTTCTCGGCTTTTTCGATTCAATCTCTAATAAATCTCTCCCTCTCCTTCTCGTTTCTTCCCATGTTCTTCCTTTTCTCTTTTCTCTGGTGCTTTCTCCAGCTCCCTGTTCCGGTAACTATTTCCGGCCGCTTTTGTTTTGGTTTCCAGTCAATTCCTTCTTGCTGTTGTTTATGTATATGCATGTGTGATTGTATATATATGTGTGTTTTTTTTTGCATTTTATTCTCTGTGTGTGTGTTGCGCTGCTGCGCGTGAGTGTGTGTGTGGGGTGGAGGGGGCTGTTGCTTCCCTTGCTTCGGCTGTGTTGCTATTGAGTGCAGTCTGTGGTTGGTTGATTTGGTAATTGTTCTGAATTAAAATTATATTTTCTACAGGAAATATTTTATTGCGATTCGTGAAATAAATTATTCGTACGGAAAATGATTTTTATTAATCGGCAAACTTTATTAGGAAACACGAAGAATTTTCGGGCACCAATAAATTTTGCCGCCATCCGCGATGAATTTTTACGAGCGGACGGTGGACAATGATGAATTGATTCTGAGTCCTAAATACAAAACAAATAAAACGATTTGTATAATCTATACTCGAACGTAAATGACTGTGGAATTATGAAAATAATTTTGCTACGTGAATTGTGGATTGTTGTGAATTTGGATGTCGACTATGATCGATAGGTAGGCTTATAAACAGAAAAGTTACTGTCAAACTTTTTCTAAAAAAATCTATATAAAGTACAAGAAATGTACTTTATAATATGAAACATTTTACCCTTATGTGAATACAGATTACATGATTATGTGTATAATCGTTATACGTGTCGGGTTATCGAATTGGGTTATTAGGATTCGAGGATATCAAGCATGTCGATATAACTAATTAGGGTATTCTGTTACTGTAGATCCCGGTCGAGTTTCGCAAGGACTAAAGTCAGCATGAAAGCTACCTAAGGTTTTTGTAAAGCTTTTCAAGACAAGTACCCCTGACCATTCTTTTATGGTTCAGTACGTATGAATAGACTGTTGTTTTATTCTCGTAAAGGAACATAAATGTTTTAAGTTACGTATCCACTGTAGATATAAATAATTGTTTTCAAACCTGTTTTGGGGAAAAGTAACTTTGAAAGGTACATATGTCGAATGGAAATGATTTCTGAACCAGTTTTACGTGTACTGTTAAAATGAATGGTTTTGAAATGAGATAGGTACAAGTGATTTTGAAAACTGGATAAAACGATCAGATATGAGATACATAAGGGCCAGAGTGGCCTAGTGAGGTTGTGTAAGAGGCTAACTCGGTTGCGCGCATTACATAACCGATTAGTCCAGCAGGTCAGAGACCTAGCCAGTCTCTGAGTTCTGGAACAGGTTTGTGGGATGGCAGTTGGAGCCGTCTGGTGTTGATAGGCTAATCAGCTGTCTTCACATATCCATTACGTATCTGATTTGTCTTTGTGATTCACGTAAGGGAATAAATGATTGATACAGTTGATTAATAAATGTGAATAACATGCTAAAATTGGACTCTGGTACTTACATCACACTACTATATTTTTTTTATAATGAGTATGCTAGTCAGTGATATCTAGTTACATCAATTTTCTTTATTTATTGTCTCTCGAAATTGATTTACAGATTACGGATTTCATGTTAATTATAGTTCTATTCCTATAACTGTTTACTTTACTATTTCCATCTTGATATTCATATGTTGGTACTGCTGAGCGATTATGCTCACCTTTACAACCTGTTATATATATATATATATATATATATATATTGCAGATGCCTAGAAGACCAGTCAGACCTTGGCAGAACCGTGTTTTCGCCTCTTCAGGACCCGGCTCCTCAGAGGTAGTTAGTATCAGACCATGTGCGGTCTGATGAGTTGCTGAATAAGTTAGTGTGTTAGACTATTTGAATAAGTGGTTTGTAATAATGAGCAACTTGAATCATACTTGAACCTGGATCGGATCCTGTTTTGGGGTCATGATAGTTTAATATTAATAATTTTATAGTTTATATTGTGCTTTGTTGTGTTTAGTGATGTCAACTCCTGACCCCGGGGTTGAGGCCGTCATAGTTGGTATCAGAGCTACAGGTTCAAGTCCCTGATTCAGGTTAGGGATTGAGTCGAAAAGGTATAGAAACTGTGTCTTAAGGTGTGAGTCAGCAACTCACGTAGAGGAGCAAACCTTAGAGTCAGTCGAGGGTTCCGACGGTGTTACCCTGACACCTAGTGATGTTTTGATAGCACTGTGAAAGGATATCTTCGATATATTATTTATTTTGGTATTTGTACGATTAAACATAAAATTTAAGTACGCTTAGATCCTCTCCATTAGGACATGATTTTAATTGATCCAGATCAAAGTCAAATAGTCAAACCAGCTAAATTATTTTCAAGGCTATTTATAAAAGAGATATTTCATTATTCTAAAAATATCAAAATTATATTTTATGGAATATATCTCTAAAGAAATTTGATCAAATAAGAAATATTAAATTATGATATTTTTAGATCACAGTTGCAACATCAATAAGGCAACAAGCTCGAATAAGGAATATATCAGAAATATTCTTTAGAGATCTCGTGCTAAATCAAAAATGTTTTACTCTTCGCTCCTAAATATATTTTATATCCTTCAAAATATTTTTTATTCAAAGTTTATTAATATTTATGGTTGAAGTATTAATATCCATTTTTACACCCATTTCGTGTGTTCGTAAAGTAATTTTCTCCCATTTCGTAAAATCAGCATTTCTCGGAGAAAATTATTCAAAAATACTCAAAAATATTTCCCACCACTCAAATAAATTTTATATATTAGTAAATATATTTTAAGTATCTATACAAGTCAAAACTTTGGTCAAAATATCCATCTCTTTCATTCCAAGACCAATAACATTTTTATTCGGAAGTAAAGGCTGACAAAACCGCTTTAAATATAAATAAATACTTCCACATACTAGAATGACTTGAAATTTGGTATGGATCACTTATATGGTATTTTATATGCATGGTAAAAATTTCGTAGCATTTCGAGAATTTTTGTCGGGCACGAATTTCGAGGCAGTTGGTCCCACAGTTGACCACGTTTGACCTAGCTACCATTGACCATTATTGACCAAACTTTGCAGGACATCATTTTATAATATTTAGGAAATTATAATATTTTTTATGATATTTATTTAAGAGTTTTTGGGGTGGTCATAATTAATGGTGCTTAATCCTTAATTAAAGTTATTAAAGAATGATTAAAAGAAAAGGAAAATATATATTTAATATATATATATATATATATATATATATCAGCTGAGATTTGAACGAATCCTAGCTTGTGCTTCCTTCCCACTTTCAAAAAAACACAACCTACTTGTCATGTCATCAATCCATGTGATACACTCCATCCACCATCCATTCCTTCTCAAATCTCAACCATTCATTCCACACAACTTCCTCTATAAATAAACCCCTACCCCAACCTATTTTAACCAATCTAAAGAGCCAAATACTTGCTGGGAATTTTTCAAAAAGTGTCTCTCTTCATCTCTTTCAAATTCTATAAACACACTTCTTCTCAAAAACCTTCTCTCTTAAATATATACACATATACTTAAGGTTTTTGATATCCAAGCTTAGTTTCACCCAACCAAGCTTGTTTCCACCAAGTGATCTCATCCACCACCACATTTTGGCCTCCCGAAGGGCTTCCCAAGTTCGTTCATAGTGCCAAAATCCGGCCGAACCTCCGGCGAATTTTTCTGGCGAACTTTTCCGACCGTTTTCCAAAAGTGGTGAGTTTTTAGCTTCTTCTTTGGTTTTCTTTATTTTGAGCTTTGTACTTAATTTCTTCACTTCATCTCAAGCTCTAATATGAGATCTCCTATAAAGAAGGTTCTCTAAGAAAAGAGAATGAAGATTCGAACTCGGAATTCGAATAAGTACTTGATCTTCAAACCGAAGCTCTAAACGAAGAAGATCTATAATATACAAGTACTTAAATCTCTAAATAACTCTTCACGAGTGAGATTTCATAAATCTCTAAATAACTCCTCACGAGTGAGATTTCATATTTGACATCGCGAGTTGGCCAATTACTTGCATTTTATTTATCTCGACCTTGACCAACATATTTCATGAATATAGTATAATTACGAAATGTATCGTTTTATAATCTCGCTAAATCTCTAGTATTCCGAGAGATTATAAGCCATAGTGCTTATACATATATCTAAGACTTCTTATTACTCCGATAAACATATATTTTACAAAGACAGAGTAATCATAAGTATACTTGACATATAAATATATATTCTGAGTTAAGTGTACATATTGAGCTTGAAGATCAAAGAAGTCATAATCCATATTGATTATACATATAAAGGACTTCTTATATTACTTCGATTAACATATAATCCATAGAGACGGAGTAATCAAAAGTATACTTGATATAACATTTTATATCTCAAGTCAAGTATACATATAGAGTATTAATATTCTTATTTGAATATTATACTATCTTTTGGGATAGTACCGTAACATACTAGTTCAACACATATTTTCTATATACTTTATATTTTATGGATTGTCTTATTAGTTTCGCAGTGAGGTGAGGTGCCGTGAGGTGATCTTCGTTCTAAGACCCAAGACCGGATACTAAGATCCGAGACCGGTGAAAGCTAAGAAAGCCAAGTCCACACAAGGGATCTACATCAACTTTGAAGAGATAGCGGGGAGTTATTTTATAAGATAAGTTGTGTAGGAATTGCATTTATTTTGAGGTGGTGACCCTTGTGTTACGCACTAAGATAAATATTTGTAAGGGTGTAAAGGCTTCTCCGCCTACTAAAGGAGCAAGTTTATATTAAGGGAAATCGCAGAGTGGTATTTTCTTTCCTTGCACTTTATTTTCCGCACATATAAACTACATAACCACTCGGTAAAGATTTAAAAAGGGATAAAATTATTTTAAAATGCCATAATAAATTTTAAATTGGTAATTAAGCTATTCAACCCCCCTCTAGCTTAACATAGCCCTCATACGGGACCTAAAAATTGGTATCAGAGCAGTGCTTTTTAACGTGTTTGTTAAGTGATTTACAGATTTACAGGCACAACAAAAAGTGGTCCAAATGGCGTATATTAATCTCGTTGGTTGTGGTGAAGGATTGTCAAACTCACGACCTCCTCTGTTCGATGGCACCAACTTTACAACATGGAAAACTAGATTTCGCATTTATGCAAGATCTCAAGGAGTCAAAGTTTGGATGGCTATCGAAGACGGTGTTCGCATACCTACCAAAATTGTCAATGACATCCTCATTAAAAAGAAGGTTAGTGAATACAATCTCGAGGAAGAAGCCACAATGAATATAGGCGCCAAGGCGGAAATGGTTCTCACAAGTGCACTTGCGGAAAAAGAATACAAAAGAGTAAATAATTGCAAGTCGGCACAAGAGATGTGGAACAAATTAGTGATAACCTATGAAGAAACCACTGATATAAAAGATTCTCGGATGAAAACATTCATCCAAGATTATGAGAACTTTAAACTCCAAGAAGGAGAAAATATCATCGATATGGAAACAAGATTTACTCGTATAATCGATGAATTATCTCAACTTGGAAAGAATTATACTCAAAATAAAAGAGATGCACAATCTAAATGAGTATAAGATTGATAACCTCTTCAGAAATCTTCGTGCTTACGAAGAAGATAATATTCCGGAAAAGGTTGCTCCAAAAGTGGAGGACAAAAAGAAAAATATGGCACTAAAGGCCATATTAATAGATGAAGATGAAAATGACGAGGAGTTAAACGAGGAACTTCAAAATCTCAATGAGAGTGAAATTATTCTTCTCACGAGACAACTCCGTCGTGTGCTTCAAAGCAAAGCTCAAAGATACGGAAAAGGCTTCCTAAAATCAAATAATCAACAAAGAGTTTTTAACTCTAACGGAAGGCCTAATTACTCCCAAAATTATTCTTCCAACTATAAGAATAATTTTCCGTCAACGAGCTACAACAAAGGCAAAGACAATCAAAATATGAATACCTATAGTAATGCCAATGTCTCTACTACTCACCCCATTTACACTCCTCCAAAACCAAAAGATGCATCTCCGGAGGAAACATAAGATGTGTGTTTTGAGTGTAAACAACCCGGTCACTATAAAAGAGAATGTCCTAAAATTTCAAAGGGACGAAGTCTCGTGGCTGAAAATGGTTGGGATTTGAGTGAAGATGAAGAAGCTCCGGAAGCTAGTGAAGAAGTGGTGAATCTATGCTTGATGGCTCTCGGAGAAAAAACTATATCTAGGGAAGTCTCCTCTACAAATGAAGAGGTAACATCTAACTACGTTTCAATTAAGTCATTATTGGATGAATCTAATTTATCACTTATGGACATGAATAAGCATGATTTAATTGGACTTGTGATAGAATATAAAAGTAAATACAAAGATGTTGATCAAAGGCTTCACTTAGTATGGTCCGAGAAAATAAAAATAGAAGAAATACATCATACTCAAAATAAAGAGTATCCTCGGATGATGGACTCAAAAGTCCAAGATGAAAAAGAGATTACATCTCTAAAAGATCAAAACCGTATCATCAAAGTTGAAGTAAATAAACTTCAAGAAAATATAATCAACCTTGAAACATAGAATATATCACTAATCCTCAAAGAGGAAGAGATAGTACGTGAAAAAGGTTCAATTGAATGAAAATATATGTGAACTTCACGTTGATCTATTGAACCAAAAGATTCAAATGGAATCAAGTGTTTAAAATAAAGAAACATCTTTTAAAGACAATCTTGATAAAGAAAATGAACTAATAAAGATCAACGAGCTTACAATTGAAGCTCAAAAGTTGAAAGAAGAAAATCATAAGCGCATAGCTCAAGTTAAGGATCAAGAAATAATCCTTAACAACAAGATTGATGTCTTACAAAAAGATAATGAAAGTCTTGAAAATGTTCTTCAAAGATTTACAAAAGGCAGTAAGATGTTGGATCAAATGGTGCATACAAAAACCTCATACAATCATGAAGGTTTAGGATATAATAAGAATTCTCCTCCTAAAAATAATATCCGGAGATTTGTATCACCAACTAAGACTTCACCTGAATCACCATCGTATAAATGTTCTTATTATAACAAGATTGGACACACTGTTCAATATTGTAAATTCAAGAATGGTGAAATTAAGGGGAAGCATGTATGGATTCGCAAGAAATCATACAAGAAAGATGATAAGGGCGTGCCTTACAAAAATATGGAATATAAAGATCAAAGGCAACAAAGGTCTCATCAACCTACTATGTTTCCAAATAGAAGCAACCAACATCATGTCAAACATAATGATTATGCACTTAAAAGACAACAATTTCTTAGATATGCATATCATCATGATAATAATAGACATAATGCTTATCATGCTCAATCTAGATTTTATGGTATATCTAGAAATTACCCAACTAGGAATTATATACTTATAAAGGTTCATGTTCCTAAGGAAGATAATAACATGCCTAGCTATGCTTATAAACATTCAAATGCTCTTTATGATGTACTAACCCCAGGACCCTCAAGACAAAGGGGTACCTATAAATTTAATTAATTTGTTTTATAGGTCTGTCTTGCCACGAAACAAGACATTTGGTACCTTGATAGTGGGTGTTCAAGACACATGACCGGCAACAAGTCACTCTTGAACAACATCAAAAAGGTTATCATGGGGAACGTAACATTTGGAGATAATAGCAAAGGAAACATTGTCGGCATCAGGGATATCGAAAATGGAAAGGTTAGAATTTCCGACGTACAACTAGTCACCGGATTAAAGTACAATCTTCTCTCCATTAGTCAACTATGCGACGATGAATACAAGGTAATCTTCTACACTACTCATTGTTCAATTTTAGATAAATCCGAAAAGTTGGTCCTCACTTGCCCTAGAAATAAAAATGTTTATATATGCGATATGAGCAAGCAAGTGAGCGTATGCCAAATCACTATAAATGATGATCCATGGCTATGGCATCAAAGATTAGGACATGCCAACATGAAGTTGATAAAGAATTTATCAACTAAAGACCATGCACGAGGTATACCAAAGTTAAACTATCAAAAAGATCATACTTGTGAAGCTTGCGAAATAGGGAAACAAATTCGAGCCTCTCACAAAGCAAAATTTATGGTATCTACCTCAAGACCTCTCGAGTTATTACATATGGATCTTATTGGTCCGGTTCCTATACAAAGTCTCGGAGGTTGTTCATATACGTTAGTAATCGTAGATGATTATTCACGATTTACGTGGACGGAATTTCTTAAAGCCAAAAGCGATGCTTTTGAATCCTTTCCTCTCTACGCAAAAGGATTCAAAATCAACAAAATACGCCCATAGTCTATATAAGAACCGATCATGGTAAAGAATTTGAGAATTCCAGTTTTACCAACTTTTGTGATGAACATGACATCACACATAATTTTTCTACTCCATATACCCCACAATCAAATGGGGTTGTGTAAAGGACAAATAGAACACTCCAAGAAATGGCTAGCACAATGCTAAATGAATATCGTCGACCAAAATATTTTTGGGCCGAGGCCATGTCGACGGCTTGCCATATTCTTAATCGGGTTTTGCTACGACCTATAAAACAAAAGACTCCTTACGAGCTCTATTTTGGCAAAACTCCAAAGTTAAGCTACTTTCGATTATTCGGAAGCAAATGCTTCATATTAAATTCAAAAGAATACCTTACAAAATTTGATCCTAAGTCGGACGAAGGTATATTTCTTGGATACTCGAATAATAGTAAAGCTTATCCCAAAGCCTTTACTTCGACTAAGTTGTTTGTGGTGGAAGAATCAATGAATGTAGCATTTGATGAAAGTAAACCACATGCGAAATATAAAGATCTTGTTTATCAAGAAAATGTCGAGAAAGATGATATTGAAATTATCATTCGACAATTTGAAAATATGGATCTCGGGAGTCCCGTCAATAAGAATCCATTAGAAATAGACGAAAAAGAGGATGAACTACCCAAAGCCATTCCTACTATAAGAAGTCATCCACTTGAAAATGTTCTTGGAGACTTAAGGAAGGGAGTCCAAACGCGGTCACAAGTTCAAAATATAGTGAATCATATTAGGTTTTTATCTCAAATAGAACCTAAGACCGCTAAAGAGGCATTATCAGACGAGGATTGGATCTCTGTAATGTAAGAGGAACTACTCCAATTTACTCGAAGTAAAGTTTGGGAACTTGTCCCAAAGCCTCGTGATACCTCTATAATTGGCACCAAATGGGTATTTTGAAATAAATTAGATGAAAATGGAATGGTAGTTCGAAATAAAGCGAGATTAGTCACACAAGGATATACCCAAATGGAAGGTATAGACTTTGATGAAGCATATGCGTCGGTAGCAAGAATAGAAGCAATAAGAATGCTATTAGCCTATGCATGTCATAAAAATATCAAAGTATACCAAATGGATGTGAAATTTTCATTCTTAAACGGGATATTAGAAGAAGAAGTATATGTCAAACAACCTCCCGGTTTTGAAGATGCAAACCATCCAGATTACGTCTATAAATTATATAAGGCCCTATATGGGTTAAAACAAGCTTCAAGGGCTTGATATGAAAGGTTGAGCAGGTTCCTCTTCGAAAATAAATTTAGAATGGGAACGACTGATAGAACCTTATTTACGAGGCAAGAAAATGATGATTTATTGCTCGTACAAATATACGTAGATGACATCATCTTTGGTTCAACAAATGATGCACTATATAAAGAATTCTCGAAAAATATGAGTAAAGAATTCGAGATGAGTATGATGGGAGAATTAAACTTCTTTTTAGGATTGTAAATAAGGAAATCAGATGAAGGCATCCACATCTCTTAATCAAGATATTGTAAAGAGATATTGAAAAAGTTCGAAATGGAAAATGCCAAACCCATCTCTACTCCTATATCCACATCCGATAAATTAACGGAAGATCCAAAATGAATTCCCGAAGACACAAAGAAATATCAAGGAATGATAGGTAACTTGCTCTATATCATTGCAAGTCATCCCGATATTCAATATAGTGTTTGTAAGTGTGCTAGATTTCAAGTCGCACCAAAAGAATCTCATTTGTCAGCGGTAAAAAGGATATTGAGATATCTTAAAGGAACCACTGATGTTGGTCTTTAGTATCCTAAGGGTATACCATTTGACTTAGTATGTTTTTATGATTCAGACTATGCCGGGCATTTAGTTGACAGAAAAAGTACTAGTGGTACGTGTTAGTTTCTCGGTGGATGCCTAGTTTCTTGGTTTTCAAAGAAACAAAACTCCATATCCATCTCGACTACAGAAGCTGAATATATAGCAGCTGCAAAGTGTTGTGCTCAAATATTATGGATGAAGCAAACACTTGCTGACTATAATATAAAATTTGAAGTGATCGCAATATTATGTGATAATACGAGTGTTATTGATCTGAGCAAAAATCCCGTATTACACTCAAGATCAAAACATATAGATGTGAGACATCACTTCTTACGTGATCATGTCAATAAAGGCGACATAAAAATGATTCATATAGATACTGAGTTCAATCTCACTGACATATTCACAAAACCATTGAATTCCGAAAGATTCACTAAACTCCGCTTGGATTTAGGAATGTTGGAATTAATAAAATAGATAGACAATGGAATTTTTATTTATCTTTTGGGATATTTAAGCCTATCTCATGAAAATGATATTTTCTCGATCGAGTTATTAAGTCTCGTAAATTCAGATTTGTCAATAAAGAAATTTATTGATCGAATTTAGTGAGATCTTATATAACTTTGATTAATCGGGAAAATAAACTGTTCAAGTAATTATATAAATTATAATTGAGATTTATAAAGGCTAAATACATATATATACTATTTTTAAAAATAAAAATTTTATCTTATTATTAGTAATTATATATATATGATTATTTGGGTTTATCAAAAATCTATTTTCGAAATATATATACAAATAAATAATTTTTGGATTAAATATTATTCTTTTTAAATCCAGCCCAAATAATAGTCAAGGCCCAATTTCATTATAAGACCCAAAAACATATCAATATATATAAATATATATATTAAACCCAGCCCAAATCATTTTATATCAGCCCATTTTTTAACAAAAAAACTAGAAAATTTACATTTTAATCTGGCCATTGATCATTTGTTTAGATCAATCTAAGCCGTCCATTTCGGTTAATATAAAACCGAATACACTGTTTGCACAGTGCACTCGTTTTCATTCCTAACCCTAGCCTCGTCTCTCGTTTTTTTCGCCTCTTCCTTCTCTCTGTAAACCCTAGATCAAGTTCATCGTTTTTTTTCAAAAACTCGATGAATATACAAAGATAATATGCTTATTACTCATATCTCATCATTTATAACATACGATTGAGGGTTAATCGTGTTTGGGTTGGAAAATTGAATGATTTCGATGATAAAAATCGATGATTCTTTTATGAATCCATCGAGAATCATCAAATCAAACATTCGAATCACGTTTATATACATATATACTTTCGATTTAATTCAATTATAACTGATTTGATGAAACCCTAACCATTTTATTGAGATAATATGCAGGAGAAGAACGGAATCAAGGCTAAAATTAATCGGAGATAAAGAAAAATGGATGCATGCAGAGTTTTGGAAGTTGACTCAGTCCACGACTGAGTCAACCAGGTAAGACCTGTAAGCCAGGCCAGGCTACAGGCTCAGATATGAACAGATCTAACCCTAAATGTGTTACTGATTTAGTTTTTGTGAAATTGAAGATTTGAAGCATCTGTGATTGAAAATTATTGAAGTATATGTGCTATTTATGGAGACTATTTGAAAGATATGCTTGTTTCTTTTCGAAATAGACTTGGTTTATGAAATATTTGAGAAAATCGAATTCAAATATAATTAATTGCTTATACGAGATCATAAATTGAGATATATATATGTTGGTTGAGGAATCTCTTGAAATATGTCTCTGGATTGATATGAACAAAACTTTATGTGTGATAATTTTTGATAAAATTAAGTCAAACATGACTGATTGATCAAAATTGATGTATGTAACTTTTATGTGAACTTTTGATTGAGATACAACTTTGTTTTGATCCAAAAATTGACTCTATTTTTGTGTTATCTAGGAAAATCAAGTTGAGTGTAAGTGTTTAAACATATGCGATCATAACTTGATATAGACATGTGCTGTGTGTAATTGTATTCTTGGTATTTGTCATTGATTTAATTTAAATAAAACTCAAGGTGTGATTTATTAGGTAAAATCAAGACTACAATTGATTATGTGCTAGTTGTGATAAAAATTGATATATATATATATGTGAATTGTTAGTCAATTCTTGTGCAAAATGTATCTTGACTTGAGTTAACTGCTATTATGGGTATAACAGTCCTGAATGAATCAAACTAAACTAAGATTAAGTCAATTTATATGGTTTATATGTTTGTCATGTATGTTGAGTGACTATATGCAGTAATTGAGCACTATCACTTGAATGAAATCCAGAATTTGAACTCAATGGTATGATTGATTTATCTGAATGAATTGAAAACAAATGGATAATGATAATCTGTGGTTAATCTGAATACTTGTAATCTATAAACATTGTTTTAAATGCAAATGTATATTAATTAAGATAATCATGTTAATTTGATATAACCAAGTGCTCTGTGATTAGGTAGACATATATACAATTGATTTAATTCAAAATATGAACTGCCTTTAGATGTGAACTGATTTGGTATAAACTGATTAAGTATGAACTTTTCTTGATATAATCTAACTCAGTGTGTAAGATGCATAGATAATACTTAATATTGTATTATCTAAAGAATCTATGTGTTCTTATTAAACTGATCTTTTGTTCACTTAATCAAATATAACTCAGGCTTGTTTATACTCAATAATTTGATAAAGTTATGTTAACTGATCAACTTGTAATTAACTATAATTTGCTCCCAGCCATAACTACTTAGCAAGATATAAATGATAATCCATGGTTAAATCAATTATATGTGTAGAATCTCTTGAATGTAACTACAAACTGAAATTTATTAGAGTAACTTAATCACTAAACACTACTTTAATCATCTGTGTATCTTGAAATAAGTACAAAAGTGTGTAAGTTATTTAAAAATGCATATTGATCCATGGTTGTTTTAATGTTTATGAGAATTATGTGCTTAACAGTGTATCATGTATCTGGACTCATTGTATCTTATCAGTATCTACTTGAATCAATCTACAATGTGTCTTGTGCTTGTGATCTTTTGAAATCTGTGCACTTGTTTTCTTTGTCAGATTTATTTGAATTCAAAATGTGATATACTTCTTGATTCATTGAACTTATGTGTACTTCAATCTTTATCTTTATCTGTGATATATGTACTCTTGTACACTATGATTGATTATACTGTGATGATTTAATATAGAGTTAATATATGAATTCAAAGGCTTAAAGCAAGTAATTAAAACACAAGCACATACTGTGCTCACAGATGGCCTGCAGGGGAGCCATGAGCACCTCTGTATCTGGATCACTGCTGTGATTAATGGCCACTTAGAGATCTTAGGAGAAAAACTCTAAAATGCCATGAAGAAATTGTGTTTAAATCTGACTTATTGTTTATTGTGACGCCCTCCGAACCCGGGGTCTAGATTTGGGGGTCACTTGCCACTAAACTGTAATAAAATAATCACAGCGGAATAATATAATAAATACGACCCCTTTACCTGCACCGGATCGATCACAGGTTATAGTATGAAACATGCACTAATACAAACCAAGTGTTATTACAAACCATAAGTCTAATTAGTCTTACAGATTATTCAAATTTTATTACAAACCTCTAGACTATCCAAGCGTCCCAACACAGTCTACCTGGAATACACACCACTATTTACAAGCACTCGACTTCTGACCAAACCTGGATCTCAAGCTTGCTCTGGCTTAACTGAAAGATTAGATTGATAAACAAGTATGAGCGAAAAGAAATGCTCAGCAAGCAGTATAAAATGTACTTGAAATGATAAACCACATTCTGATAATAACTGAACAAAAGGATAAAAGCAGTAATATTTGATCAATAATAAAGCTTCACAAGCTATCAACAATAAACGATAATTTTTAGATTAGAATCTAACTCCGACGGACATACTATCACATGCTGATCAGCCCGTGTGATAGCACAAGGTCATGAATCATAGAAACATGTACCCAAAATACGAGTACTCAAATAAAAAGGCAATATACCTGCCTGTGGCAAAAATGGTGTCATAGTATTTCATATAACACGTAGAAATAGCCCTCCGCTGGACCGTCTGTCCCGGTCACTTACGCATTCATCCAATCCATAAAACATTTTGATCAAAGGAGCCGAATCAAAGGACATCCTTAACCATATAACTCCCCATTTCTCATGGTCCAGAGTTATCTCAACAATCGATGGCGAAATAACTAGAACAATTAGTTATTCGTTAATCTCAATTAAATGTTCCACTGTATAGAGTAATTTATAGCAAAATATAAAACGTTTAACTATTCTGAACTTAGAATAGTATGGAAATTTAAAGAATAAAGTTCAGAGTCAATATCAATTGAATAATAAATGAAGATATAGGTACTTGCATAATATGATTCGAAATAAACGTCACTTGAACAATAAGTGAAGTTAGGGGTACTTGCCTGGTATGCTCAATAACCTCTTACTATAATTCTGCTTATAGCTGCTGGCTACTATCTCCGTCTAACACTTGACTGCACTCCTTGCTACTTGATTCTATAAACAAAAGGTCCATCTTAATTGACAAAACCAAACTCAATCGACGTAACTATACGTCTTGACATCTACCCGATCGTATATAACTAAGCATGGCATTTTAAACTGTAAACAAATAACATACATATCATGTAACACATAATCATAGCATTTGTATAGCACGTAATCATATATTTCATATAACACATAAGTTAGATCATTAAAAGATACGTTCTAAGGCGTTTAGAATAAAAATCAATTCAATATTAACATTTATCGATCAAATATCGACTCAAACTGATACACAAATCAAATGACATTGCAATACAAAAGAAAGTAAGTCTCAAAAGTATTTTTATTGGAAGCGCAACATTTTTCTGAGTCTGTACGCGTTCGTTTCGTATTAAACGGACAAACGGTTGATTTATTAAGAATTTTTGAACATTTTTCGGAATAAAACGGGTCTCCGAATCATTTAATAATTAAATAATAGGGCTCGAACACTCGAAAAAAAATTTATAAAAAAATTATCGAGCCTAGAAAATAATTTAAAATAATATTTTAAAACTTGATCTATTTTTCGGAATTTTAAATCAAAAATAAATAATTAAATCTAATTAAATAATCAATTAAAAATAATTAATAATTAATTAAATTAATTAATCAATTAATATTTAAATTAATTGACTAATTAAATAATTAATTATCAACTAAAATTAATTAATTAAATAATTTGGATTTATTTTTGAATTAAAATAAATTTTCAGAATTAAAAATAATGATTTTTGAAATTTAAATTAATTAAAATAATTTTATAAAAATAATTATAAACAAAAATCTAATTTTTGAAATTTTTATAAACAGGGATCCAAATGTTATAATTTTTAAAACCACAATATCAAATAGGCAAACCAGGGAAAACTTCGGGTACTAAAAAGTAATTTGCCCGTCGTCTTCCCCCTTTTCAGCTCCGGTGACCGGCCGCCATTAACGGCGGCCACCGAGCTTTTCCGGAAAGCTCCAGACTGCCCAGAAACTTGCAATATTAGCAGCGTTTATTTGTTTCAACGCCAGGAATCCAAATATACAATTATATTATCCGAATAACATAGATTTTGGCCGGAATAATTGACTGAAAAATATCGCCGCCGGTGAGGTCGTTTTTCCGATCAAGGCCTTCCCGGAATCGTTCGTTACAACCAGTGGTACCATTCGATTCGTTGCACAACGATCTACTTAACCATGCAATCAATTTAAACAAATAACCCCCACAGCAAAAACGCCTAAATCCAATTAAGAACATTCAAAGCTTCAAAACCCTAATTTTCATATCCGAGAATCAAAGCCACTTTTCTACATGATGCAGAGCTCAAAATCTGACATATTATATACCAAATTGACCAGAAAAATATTATCTACACGATTATAACATCAAATCACATCAACGACATCAAGAACAAATTTTCATATTTTAATTATCAAATAATTCGAATATAAATAAATAAATAAGAAAATTACCATGATTTCTGGGCATAAACTGATGATTGATTCGGAAAGAAGATTTCGAGAGCTTCGTTTTGATATGTTGTACGCCCGAATCGGAGTTCGATAACGTCTTCGTTCGTGTGTTTGATTCTCGTGAATGTATCGGTTTCTCGGGTTTTTCTCTGTATTTACGGTATTTTAACTGGTTGCAAATGAATAAACGGAATAAACGAAATAAGAAGTATACTATTTATATTTATGGAATATTGGATCGTTCTGGATCATTTTGGATCGTTAAATTAGTTGCTTAGCCGCTAAGTAACTGTAAAAACGATACAATTCAATACCAGAATTGGATAATTATCAAAACCGGGCTTTTTAAAAAACACCATATACGAAAATAACGTAAAATATCCCGTCTTTTAAGAATACGGGTTTTGTTGATTACCGAAATGATTAGCGTATTGAAAATATTACGCCGAGCCGTGCACGGGTCAAACCGTAATCCGGATCAAAAAAGTCAAAACACGAAAAATGTCCGGAATTACCAGATTAGGTTAGGAAAGAGTTTTCAGAAGAGTTTCGAGTTGTAAAAACGCAAAAACGGTTGAAGTTGGAAGATTCCTGGCTTTATAAAATAATTTTATAATTATTCTGAAAATAATTAATAATTCATAAATCATTATAAAATCATATAACACTCCAAAAATTACCAGAAAAATACCACAATTATCTATATTTTATTCTGGACATATAAAAATTCAAATATTCAAATAATGTCACATATAAACATTCAGACATCAATTCCACTTTTCAGATAATTCACCAAAATTCACATAAAATCACATAAATAATTCCGAATAATAATAATAATATTTGAAAATATAAGGGATATTACAATCTACCCCCCTTAACAGGATTCTGTCCTCAGAATCAGCCTAGGAAAATAAGTGAGGATACTTGGATCGCATTTCGCTTTCCAACTCCCAAGTCGACTCTTCAACCTTAGGATTCCTCCACAAGACTCGCACTAAAGATACAGACTTATTCCTAAGTACTCTTTCTTTCTTATCTAAAATCTGCACTGGTTGCTCTACAAAAGACAGATCTGGTTGGATTTCGATTGGCTCATATTCTATCACATGGTTCGAATCAGGCAAATAACGCTTCAACATTGACACGTGGAACACATTATGAATATGCTGCATGCGAGGTGGTAACGCTAACTCGTACGCAACTTTTCCCACACGCCTCAAAATCTCAAAAGGGCCCACATAACACGGACTCAGCTTTCCTTTCTTTCCAAATCTTGATAAACCCTTCCAAGGTGAAACCTTCAATAACATTGCTTCTCCAATTTCAAATTCCATATCTTTTCTGGTAGGATCAACATATTTACGTTGACAGTCTTGAGCTGCTGTTAATCTTTTCCGAATGAGTTCTATTTTCTCCTTTGTCTGCTGGATTAATTCTAGACCCAAAATTTTTCTTTCACCAATTTCTTCCCAACATATTGGAGATCTGCATCTTCTCCCATATAAAGCTTCGTAAGGCGGCATCCCAATACTGGCATGATAGTTGTTGTTGTAGGAAAATTCAACTAATGGCAAATGTTCGTCCCAACTACCTTCAAAATCTAGTGCACATACCCTTAGCATATCTTCAATAGTCTGAATCGTCCTTTCACTTTGACCGTCTGTTTGTGGATGATACGCGGTACTCATGTTCAGCTTCGTTCCGAGACAATCTTGAAAACTTCTCCAAAATCTTGAATTAAATAGAGGATCTCTATCGGAAACTATGGATACTGGAACTCCATGTCGTGTCACAATTTCCTTAAGATATAACCGTACCAATTTATCCATTGAGAATCTTTCGTTGATAGGAAGAAAATGCGTTGATTTCGTCAATCTGTCGATAATAACCCAAATAGCATCATGATTTGCCCTGGTTCTCGGTAATCCAACTACGAAATCCATCGCAATATGTTCCCACTTCCATTCTGGAATGTCCAACGGTTGTATCAGTCCACTGGGCCTTTGATGTTCCGCTTTAACTCGCTGGCAAGTATAACATTTACTTACCCATTCTACAATTTCCTTCTTCATGCTTGGCCACCAATAGTTTTCTCTTAAATCTCGGTACATCTTCGTACTTCCGGGATGAATAGAATATTTGGAGTTGTGAGCGTCTCGAAGAATTTCATCTTTCAGCTCGGCTTCGTTGGGTATCCATATTCTGGAAGAAAATCTTAATATCCCTTTATCATCCTTTTGACTCCTTATCTCTTCTCCTGTCAAACTGTCTCGTTCATGGCTCATTACTTCCTCCTGACATCTTTTTATCTTCTCCAATAATTCTGGTTGAAAAGATGTTAGGTCACACACACTGTAGAGGGGGTGAATACAGTGTATAATACAATCAAATCGAACTTTAATATCTTATATAACAGAAAACAAACTTTATTGAAACAATAAACTCTGTTACAGTCTGAAACTGTTACCTCTCAGTGATGAACAAATATCACGAGAGCTGCTAGGGTTTTAATGAATAATCTTCTCGAATATGATAACACTTATAGTGTAAACCCTATGTCTGTGTTTATATACTACACAGTTACAAGATAATCGCTAATTGATATGGAATATAATTCCGCTTCCTAAAATATATCAATCAGATATCTTTTCTTCCAAGTATTCCATTCTTCACAAAACTCCTTCTTCATGCATATCTCTTCTTATGTTTATCTCGATCTTCTTTCCTTTAATCAGCTACTATCCTTATCTAATCGTCCTTCAGCACTTAAGTTCTGATATCCATCTTCTGATGATTATCTCCTGATAATATAAGTACTGATATCCTTAAGTCCTGACTTCCATTATAAGTACTGATTCCCAGTTAAGTACTGATTTGTCCTGTTAAGTAAGATCTGAAAACTAAACATAAATCATATTAGCCATGACATTATCAAATATATCTAACAATCTCCCCCAACTTGTAAATTAGCATAATATACAAGTTTAACAGATATTTGATGATGTCAAAAAAATTAAGTACAAATACATGAGAATTAGACTAGATAACTACAACTTACAGTCCTTGAAGCTTTACCAATATTTAACTTCTGATAACAACTTCAGTCTGTACAAATATCATAATTTAAGTAGTTTTAGATCTTTGACTTGGCTTCATCTTCTGATCTCTCTGATGTCAGGAGTTGTTCTGAGATAGTTCTTCAACAAACATCTCTCAGCATATCTAAGTTCATCAATCATTCTCCTTTTGGAATCTTTAAGCTCTGCAGTATCTTCACCAATTTGAAAGATTACAGCCTTGAGATTGCAGTCTGATCAAATAAGCTTTATCAGACTCAAGATTGAATTCCATAGCCCTGTAACCCAGAAAAGTAGTTATAATTTTAGCTGTGTTGGGTTTCATTTCAACTATATCACCCTTGTGATCTTTGTACTTTGGAACATAGGTACTGTCAGATTTAACAGAATAAAGCCTTTTCTGTCTCTGAATCTGATCCTTCAAATAGTTTGCAGCAGTTCCTGTCAATCTGTCATCCACTTGAAGTAAGAATAATACATGCTCCAGTTCTTCAAAATACTTCAATGGAATGGCATTTTGCCTTATATGATAAACCCTACCATCTGTCATGAAATACAACAAGATGTATTCTTTCAAGTAGGTATGGTAAACCATTTGTACAGATTCCAGTTGATTCAATCTCTCAGGAGTTGCTCCAATACCTGGTTCACTCAAGGAAGTTGGATCATTGGTAGTGTTCTGTATTCTCCTTTCATCAGCACTTCCCAATCCAGTTTTATCTCTTGCTTCCTTTCCAGTAACTACTCTAGCTTCAAAACCACTTACAGTAGTCTTCAAAGGTTGAGTCTGTTTTACTTTAGTGAATCCTGGTAGGAGTGTCTTTGGTCTATCTTCTGATATCAAGTTAACTTGAGCTATGTCAGAGGTTACTTGCTTCTTCTGAATATCAGAACTTACAGTTTCTTGACTCTGAACAACTTGAGCCATGTCAGAGGTTGTTTTAAGAACTTTTCTTGAAGTCAAAGCAAGATCATCCTTTTCATCAGTAATTTCTTCATCCTCAGGAGGCACATAAACCTTGATAGGTTCACCAACCTTTTCTCTACCCTTGGATCTTGGATCTATCTGCGGTTGTGATTTAGCCAATGTTACTTCAGTATGTGTCCTTTCTTTGATCACAATGCCTTTGAGTTTTGGAAGTGGCTTTTTACTAGAAGCTTCAGATTTAGATGTGACTTTCTCTGATTTAAGTCTGGCTTCTTCTTCCATTAAGCTCTCCAAGTCCATTCCTGGATTTTCCTGAAGAAATAACTGTCTTGACATTTCCTCATCAAGATCTAAAAGTTCATCAGAACTTATCCTTTTACTAGGAGCATAACTTATTCTTTTCCCAGTATCAGAACTTGTCATGTGACTTGTGATTGCAGCTTTTCTTGATGTGAAACCTCTACCTTGACTATGACCTTTACCCATTCCAGAGTTTCCTAGATCATTCTTTTCATCATCTTTCCCTTTCAGTGTCTTGTTAGTCTTGCATTTGGACTTAATTACTTTCTCCCCCTTTTTGGCATCAGCAGGTAGTAGAAGAGAGACAAGCAATTCCACTGAGGCTTGGATTTCATTAAGTTGTGATTTCTGAGAAGCTTGATGTGTCAGAATATCATCAATCTGAGCTTGTTGTTTCTCTTGAGTCTTCTCAATAAAAGCAATCCTGTCAAAGGTAGGCTTGAAGAATTGTTTCTTATCAATCTTGTGAATTTGATCTTGTTTGATAAATTCTTCCCGAATCTTGTGTAGCTCTGCATGAGTAGTTGAATGAAGAACTTGGAGATGTTTAGTACTCAATGCAGTGACTCTAAGCTGGGTTTTGAAATCATCAGAATTTAACATTTCATCAGCTTTAGTCAAGTGCTCAGCAAGATGCTTTTCAGTTGGAACACAAGAAACTGAATTCCATTCCTTAGTCCACTGCTGACCTGCAGGAGTTTCACTCCAAGGCACTGGTGCTTCTCCGATAACAAACTTCTTAACAAGTTCTGACTTAAGAATAGCTTGTTAAGGAGCATGTCCTAAAGGACCTGCTTCATCAGCATCTGCAGTTGGAGCAGCATCACCAGTATCTCCAGCATTTGTAGCATCAGAATTTACAGAATCAGTATCCTCTGATAAAACAACAGTGTGAGTAGCAATGGAGGCTTCAGCATCCTCTAATTGCTGATCTGATTCTAAGTTCTGATCAACAGCCATATCATGATGCTCACCTAAAGTCTGATCATCAGCATCTAGATGCAGAGAAGGTGTTGTAGATAACTCTGGAGTTGGAACACCATCAGTAACAGGTGTTGTTGAAGGATTAGTTACTGTTGGAGCTTCTAAGAGAATTACTTCAGGCACAACCAAGTTTTGAACATCAATATCAGCACTTGTGCCTGGATCAATAGGAGATACAGATGGTGTGTGGACCTTTTCAAAAACAGCTTCCTTAGATGGAGTTGATGGAGAAGAAGTAACTTTAGCAAATTCCTTTTCTTGTGAGATCAGAGATTCCTGATCCCCTTCCTTAGCTGCTTCCTCTTCATCATCTGAAACTGACCTATTTGCCCTCTATTTTTTGTATCTCTTTGTAGATTTGGATTCCTTGGGAGTTTCAGGAACTGTCATTCTTCTAAGCCTCTTGAGAAGCCTAGATCCTCCAATTCCAGAATCTTTCTGAGAAGTCTCTTTCTCAGCTTCACCAATAACAGGTTCTAAAGAAGGAACCTGTTCCTCAGTATCAGATTCATCTCTCAAAACAATCTTCCTTTTCTTCTGAAGTGTTTTAGGAACAGTCTTTGTCCTCTTTGGTTTGGTAGATGAAGGCTTCACAATAGGTGCTGATGATGAGGGTTGAACTGTCCGTGAAGTGGAGAGATAGGATTTGATGTATTATCTGAGGGTTGGTTGAGTAGAATGAGTGGTAGGTGCTGATGGTTGTTGTGATTTTTGGGAGGTTGTTATTGGTTGGACATCAGAATAAACAGATCTATAAGTATCAGGATCAGCATTTACTAAGATCTGTTTTACAGACTGAGGAATCTGTAAAGGTCTAACCACTGATTTCTTAGTGTCAGCATTTACCAGGTCATTAAAGTAGCGTTTTGCAACTTTAAAAGTTGGAGTTGAGGAACTGACTAATTGAGGTTCATCAGTACAAAAAGTATATATAAGTTGACAGAATCTAGCAAAGTACACAACATTCCTATCCTCTGTCATCTTATCTCCAATAAAACCAATTATACCAGTTGCAAAGTCAAAATGAGTTTGGTTTATAATAGCATACCCGATGTGCTGACTCAAAATTGGGATAACATCAAAATTCGAACATTTGTTCCCAAAAGCTTTAGTGATGCAGTCAAAGAAGAAGCTCCATTCTCTTCTGATATGAGCCCGTTTCAACTGCCCAAGTTTTGCCAAACTCTTTTCATACCCCAAATTGGCCATTAACTCCTGAAGAGCTGATTCCTCTGGAATTGAAAAGGTACATCCTTCTGGGAGATGTAGAGCCTTGCGTATTGTACCAGGAGTGACTGCATATGAAGAATCACCCACTTCGAAAACAATACTAGGAGTGCCATGTCTACCACCATCACCAAAGTGCCCAGTTCGCCAAAATGTCAGAACTTGTTGGCTTGAAAAGACTGAAGGCTGGGTCAATGCATACCCAATCTCACTGTGTGCAAAAAGATCTTGCACAAAATGCAATTCAGATGGAGCTTCAGCATGATCAAGAATTGCAGCATAGTTTTTTGGAACAAACTTAGCTCCATCAATGATTAAATCCTTAGGTGCCATGTGAAAAATTGAGATTTAAGCGTGCCTGTTAGGTGTTTGATAAAATGTCTGTATGAAAAACCAACGTGAGAAGAAGAAGGAGAGTAAAAATAAGTAGAGAAAAAAAATGAAGGGAAATAAAAGATTAAAAAAATCCTCTCTCTTTCTTACTTATACTCTGAAAAAAAATAACACCGTTGGACACCTGTCAGACATGCAGTAATAACGGATAGTTACTGGGCTCGAGAAAACAGTAATCATTACTTACCCACTTGCCATTTTTCAAGGAAAAACCGTTCCACTTACCCAGATATTCCATTAATCAAGGTGAAACAGTTTTAATTCAAAATTGAAACCGTTCCCACTTATTTAACTATTTTTCACTGCAACATTAATATTCTGAAAATAAATCAAGTGAAAATGACCAAGATAAATCAGATGAGTAAGTACTGATAAAGTAAAATCAGAACTTAAATTAAAACAGAATTTATATGGTCATCAGAATATGAATATTTATCAGGATTTATCAATGCATTACAAAATAACTTAGAGACAAAATCTTGAAACAAAAACAAATTTCATTAATATATCAAGTGAATACATTATTGAAATTACATTAGTACTAGTACAAGATATCCCTAAGCTGCTAAACCTAACGTCAATAGCCTTAGTCCTAGCTCAAGAAACAGGGCAAGGCTGATGATGAAGAAAAACAGGAAGAAGAAAATAAATCATTTCTTCGTCCTACTCTCGACAAACAGAATGGCGAGTCGAATGATTTGCTCTTGCTGGCGGAGAGCTTCCATCCTTTCCTCCTCCAATCGCTCTAGATGGCGATGGTAATCCATATAGAAGAACAGGAGGTGGGTTAGTACCTCCTGTGGGATAGAGTCCCATATCTCATTAGGAATGGCAGTGACGTGCCATTCCTGCTGCCAATCGGCACAGCTTAGCTCCATATTGAAGGTTTCGTAGTTCAAAAACATGTTGTATCTGACCATGGTGTTTTTGAAAGAAAAAGTATGAAGGTAAGGTGAGGTTGGGAGTAAAAATTTGATGGGAAGGCTGATGTGAAGTGGTTGCTTATATAGGCAAGAGAATGCCAGAAGACGCAAAGGAATTTAATACTAATAGGTAGAATTAATTCTACCTCGTCTCCCCAGACTTGGAAAAAGAAAAACATTTATTGGAAAGAGAAAACATGATTTAATGCGCACAAGAAGCAAGTAAAAGTTGACTGTTCAAGTACGAATACCATTAACCCTAACCAAAGTGACTATTAATCTTCCACTTCAACATATTCTAGTTTGAACCGAGACTGTTATCAAATTTTATCCACAGATAAGTCAAGTAAAGAATTAGACTGTAATATCAGAACTTAGACTTATATCAGAACTTAACAGTCATCAGAACATAATTTCTTAACTCGAAAAAGGAATGCCTATCTTAGTAAGTCCTCATACAGGTTCTGAGTTATATTCTTCAAAACTTCATCATCAGAACATGCAATCAGAACTTGTCCTCAGAATTTGTGCAAAGTGATACAATGACTGTTTATCTAAAACAACATAGACCACCACAGTAATTTTCATCATTTATATGGAGTGATTAGTGAGTGCATTAAGCTAAATGTCAGACAAAGAGTAAAGTCGAAGTCACTTCAGTACATCTTAGAAATAAGACATAACTAAAACTTTGCTAAAGAGCTGTCATTATTCTGAAACCTACTGTTGAATAAGTTCATGCTTGAGTCCACCTCAACTATTTTGTGCTAATTTTATGCATCTTTTTAAATTCCATTTCACAGTGGCTTCTCAGTGTAAGTGAGTCACGACTGTTTATCAGAATTTATGCTATTATCAGATTATTTCTCCAGTAATCATAGAGTGTGAAAAGTCACCAAGAAAATATTTTGCTTTTCTAATGCATATTTACTTAATACCAGCAATGCACTTGGGTCATCCCTTCCACAATTTTACTCTAGATCTCAAAGGAGTACCTGATTTTATTCTTTGATCCTTTGCTTTTTCTTTTGAAAAGTGAGGTTTATCAGCACTTAGTGCATTCAGCAGATTTACTAGTATCAGAACTTAACAGATGAGTAGCATTATTCTAATTTGTGACTTAGTAATATGATAAACAAAGTAAACTCAACTAAGCTCAATTATCAGAATTTACTTGTGTCATTAGATTTCCACAGAAATAATTACTTCTTACATGGGATCATTTGTTTATTGAAGACTACTAGGTCAGCATCTAGCACAGTTATCCTCATAGGATTGAATAGTTACTTAAACAGATATATCATTTATCAGAGTTTAGAAACATATATCAGACAACAATCAGTACTTAAACACATTTGTCAATTAAGCACAGAATACACAAAGAGATTAAATTCTGTAAATACTGATCATAAGGTCTGATATAACAGAACAAGACTAAGCAGATTTAGAGAAAGAACCTGAAACCATTCCAAGTTCATTTACCAATCTTGTAAAAGTGGCTTCACACAATGGTTTTGTGAAGATATCTGCTAGTTGTTGATCTGTTGGAACAAAGTGCAATTCCACTGTACTTTCATCCACATGTTCCCTTATGAAGTGGTACCTGATGCTGATGTGCTTTGTCATAGAGTGTTGAACTGGATTACCTGTTATAGCAATAACACTTTGATTATCACAGTAAATAGGGATTTTGAAATATGTTAACCCATAATCCAGTAACTGATTCTTCATCCAAAGAATCTGTGCACAACAGCTTCCTACAGTAATATACTCTGCTTCTGCAGTTGATGTGGAAATTGACTTTTGTTTCTTGCTGAACCAAGAAACCAATCTGCCTCCAAGAAATTGGCAGCTTCCACTTGTGCTTTTCCTGTCAATTTTGCAACCTGTAAAATCTGCATCTGAGTAACCTATTAGTTGAAAATCTGATTCTCTAGGATACCACAATCCCAGATCAGCTGTTCCTTTAAGATACTTAAAAATTCTTTTCACAGCTGTTAAGTGAGGTTCTTTTGGATCTGCTTGAAATCTTGCACAAAGACAGGTAGCATATATGATATCAGGTCTACTAGCAGTTAGATAGAGTAGAGAGCCAATCATACCTCTGTAATCAGTAATATCTACTGATTTACCAGTATCCTTATCCAATTTTGTTGCAGTGGCCATGGGAGTGGATGCACTTGAACAATCTTGCATTCCAAATTTCTTCAACAAATTTCTGGTGTACTTAGTCTGACAAATAAAAGTGCCTTCTTCATTATGCTTGACTTGAAGGCCCAGAAAATAGCTAAGTTCCCCCATCATACTCAACTGATACCTAGACTGCATCAGTTTGGAAAACTTCTTGCAAAGTCTGTCATTTATAGACCCAAAAATGATATCATCAACATAAATCTGGACCAGAAGTAAGTCCTTTCCATGGTTGAGGTAGAACAGTGTTTTGTCTATTGTTCCTCTGTTGAATCCACTTTCCAGAAGAAACTGAGCTAAAGTCTCATACCATGCTCTGGGAGCTTGCTTAAGTCCATAACATGCTTTATCAAGCCTGTAGACATAATCTGGATGTTTGGAGTCTACAAAGCCTGGAGGTTGTTTAACATATACTTCCTCCTCCAATTCTCCATTGAGAAAAGCACTTTTCACATCCATTTGAAAGACAGTAAACTTTTTGTGAGCAGCATAAGCTAAAAATATCCTTATGGCTTCTAACCTAGCAACTGGTGCAAATGTTTCATCATAATCAATTCCCTCATGTTGAGAATATCCTTTTGCAACCAGCCTTGCCTTATTCCTTGTAATTATGCCATCACTGTCAGTTTTGTTTCTGAATACCCACTTTGTACCAACAACAGATCTATTCTTTGGTCTTGGCACTAGGGTCCAGACTTTGTTTCTTTCAAATTCATTCAACTCTTCCTGCATTGCTTGCACCCAATCAGCATCTTGAAGAGCTTCTTCCACTTTCTTTGGCTCAGTCTGAGAGAGAAAAGAATTGTAAAGACATTCGTTTGAAGTACCTGTTCTAGTTCTGACACCTGCATCAGGATTTCCAATTATCAAATCAGGTGTATGTGATTTTGTCCACTTCCTTGCAGATGGAAGGTTTTCTCTAGAACTGGATGCTCCCCCATGATCCATGCTGTCTTCATTTTCATTTTCTGATGCTCCCCCTGAAACTATGCTCTCTGAGTTGGATTCCTCAGAATTTAGATTTTCAGCACTGTCAGAACTTGGCTTATCAAAACTTGATGAATCAGAACTTGAAGATCCAGACGTATGCTCTGATGTTTCTTGAGATGTGGTAAGATCTTGAGTATGCTCCCCCTGCACAGGTGCATCTTCCTTTGGCGTAGTCACCACAGTTTCAATAACATCAGAGTTTAATCCATCAGAATTTACAGTATCAGGACTTAGACTGTCAGGATTTTCAGCATCAGATTTTGAGTCTTCATTTTCAAATCTCAGCTGATCATGGTCAATAAAATCTTTAAGACCAGTAATCTTCTTGTCATCAAAGGAGACATCGATAGATTCCATGACCACTTTTGTTCTCAAATTATAGACTCTGAAGGCTTTTGTGGAAAGTGGATATCCAACAAAGATTCCTTCATCAGCTTTTAGATCAAACTTTGATAGCTGTTCAGGATCAGTCTTGAGAACAAAACACTTGCATCCAAATACATGAAAGTACTTCAGATTTGGCTTCTTTTTCTTCACCATCTCATATGGTGTTTTTCCTTGCTTGTTAATGAGTGTTGTATTTTGAGTAAAACAAGCAGTCTGCACAGCTTCAGCCCAGAAATAGGTTGGAAGCTTTGCTTCTTCAAGCATTATACGTGCAGCTTCAATGAGAGTTCTATTCTTCCTTTCAACAACTCCATTTTGCTGTGGAGTTCCAGGAGCAGAAAATTCCTGCTTTATTCCATGGTTTTTGCAGAACTCTTCCATTATCAAATTCTTGAACTCAGTGCCATTATCACTCCTTAGGGTTTTCACACAATCTTTGACCAATTTATCCAGATGTTTGACATGATCAATCAAGATAGATGCAGTTTCACTTTTTGTGTACAAGAAATACACCCATGTGTATCTAGTGAACTCATCCACTATGACCAATGCATATTTCTTCTTTGCAATAGACATGATATTTACTGGACCAAATAGATCAATATGTAGTAGATGATAAGGCTCAAGAATTGATGATTCAGTCTTGCTCTTGAATGAAGATTTTCTTTGTTTGGCCTTCTGACAAGAATCACAAAGGCCATCAGGAGCAAATACTGACTTTGGCAGTCCTCTCACAAGATCTTTCTTGACCAGTTCATTTATGTTGTTGAAATTTAAATGAGAGAGTTTCTTATGCCAATTCCAGCTTTCTTCAATTGATGCTCTACTCATCAGACAGATTGCAGAACCATCAGTACTTGTTGAAAGCTTAGCTTCATAAATGTTACCACGCCTGAATCCTTTCAGAACAACTTTGCCTTTAGATTTACTCACAACTTCACAGTGTTCTTTAAAGAAATCAACATGATAACCTCTGTCACAGATTTGACTTATACTCAGCAAATTGTCTTTAAGTCCTGAGACAAGAGCTACTTCTTTAATGATGACATTCCCAAGATTGATATTGCCATATCCCAATGTTTTTCCAATGTTGCCATCTCCATAAGAAACACTTGGGCCAGCTTTCTCCACAAAGTCTGATAGCAGGGCCTTATTTCCATTCATATGTCCTGAACATCCACTGTCCAGAACTAGAATATTTTTCCTATTGCCCTGCAATCACAAAGACCACTAATGATTAGTTTTAAGGACCCAGACTTCCTTGGATCCTTTGGCCTTATCAAGTTTGTTAACATTTGCAGCGGATTTAGCATCAGAGTTTATGTTAACATTTTTCTTATCAGAATTTACACTATCAGACTTTGTATCAGAATTTACACTAGAAGGAACAATGGAAACTTTCTTCAAAGAAGGTTTTATTTGATAATAATCATAGTACAAACTATGATATTCCTTACAAGTATAAATGGAATGTCATAAACTACCACAATGAAAAGAAGGATTTTGTGGTTTATATCTAACAGACTGACTCTTAACTCCTGATTTTGAAGGTAAGGAGTTAATGTTCTTATTCTTCCTGCAAAAAGAAGCCAGATGGTTAGAACTTCCACAGTTATGACATGTTTTCCTAGGAGCATCAGGAACAGGTTTATAATCATTGCTTTTATTCACACCTTTCTTTCCATTCCTATTTTTCCTAGGTGATTTTACCTTGTTTGCATTCTTAACATCTTTCAGCTTATGCTTAAGCTGCTTCTTAGTCATTAAGCCTATGTTTACTTCAGCTGTCTTTTCCTGTTTTAGTTTGTCAGAAGTTAATCCCTCTCTAACTTCTGATTTATCATTATCAGACTTTTCAGTTACAAACTTAACAGGTTTTAACTTTGGTTTTTGCTTAACAACAGGCTTAATTTCTACAGTTCCTTTATCATTCTTATCCTCTCCATAACCTAAGCCCTCTTTCCAATTTTCACTACTTAGCAAATTTTGAGTTGTTCTGCCGGAGTTAGTCCAAGTCCTGATTATTTCTCTTTCCTTTTCTAACTCAGTTTTTAGAGATTTATTAATTTTTAGCACTTCATCCCTAACATAAAGAGCATCATCTCTATCCTTCTGAGTTTGATGGAACATAACTAACTCTTTTTCTAAGAAATCATTTCTTTTCTTAAAAGCAAGATTTTCAGAAGTTAATCTTTCACATGTTAAAGTTTGATCTCTATAACTAACAAACATGGTTTTAAGATATCTTCTCAACTCATTAATATCATCAGTATGAAAAGCATAAGTAGTCTGAGGTACCTTTGTTTCAGCAGTTTCAGAACTGTTCTCAACACTTTCTTTATCAGCATTTACCATCAATGCATAGTTCTCCTCACTTTCAGAGTCTGAGGTGTCTGTCCAGTTTTTTTGCTTTGTGACAAGAGCCTTGCCTTTGTCACCCTTTACCTTCTGGCAATCAGGAGATATGTGGCCTTTCTCACCACAGTTATAGCATTTGACATTGGTATAATCTCCTCTATCAGACTTTCCTCCTCTGCCTTCAGATCTTCTGAAATTCTTCTTATCAGAATTTATGCCTTTCCTGGAAAACTTCTTTCCCTTCCTGAACTTCCTGTATGCAATCTTGTGATCCCTTTCACCATAAGAGCACACAGCTTCATCATCTCCTCTTCAGCATCAGTCTCAGGCAAGCTTTCAGAATCTGAGTCATCATCACTTTCAGAACTTGATGACTCAGTATCAGACTTTGTTAAAAGAGCTTTGCCCTTGTCTTTCCTTGAGGTAGCTGCCTTGGGGGATTCTTCTTCAGCCTTAAGAGCAACTGTTCTTGACTTTCCTCCTTTTCTCTTGCTTCTTTGTTCCATCTCAAGTTCATGAGTCTTGAGCATTCCATAAATTTCATCAAGAGTTGTTTCATCAAGATTGTAATTGTCTCTTATTGTTGTTGCCTTCAAATCTCAACATTCAGGAAGAGCTAACAGGAATTTAAGGTTTGAATCTTCAAGATCATACTCCTTATTAACCAGTGACAGATCATTCAAGAGTTTGACAAATTTATCATATAAATCAGTCAATGATTCATTAGCCTTTGAATCAAAGTGTTCATACTCTTGAGTGAGTATTGTCTTCCTGTTCTTTTTAATCGTATCAGTTCCCTGACACCTTGTTTCTAGAGCATCCCATATCTCTTTAGCAGTCTTGCAGTTAATTACCCTGGTTGACATTACATTATCAATGGTACTATGCAGTAAGTGTCGTACCTTAGCATCCTTAGCAATTGATGCGATATCTTCAGCAGTATAATCACTCTTTTCCTTTGGTACGGTTTTTGCTGCTTCACCTGCAACTGCAATAGCGAGCTTGGTTGGTTTGTGAGGCCCTTCCTTGATTCTATAAAGATATTATGTATCTGTAGCTTCCAGAAACATGGTCATCCTCACCTTTCATATGGCATATTCAGATGGTCTCAGTATGGGAACTCTGATGGTTTCATACCGACTTTGAATTTGTGTCTTTGGAGGTTCTTCAGTTTTGGTAGGCTTAGTTGGAGTTTCTGTGTCAGACATGATTGTGTTTGGATCTTTAACTGTATGTGTGTTAACAGATAGGCTCTGATACCACTTGTTAGGTCACACACACTGTAGAGGGGGTGAATACAGTGTATAATACAATCAAATCGAACTTTAATATCTTAACAGAAAACAAACTTTATTGAAACAATAAACTATGTTACAGTCTGAAACTGTTACCTCTCAGTGATGAACAAATATCACGAGAGCTGCTAGGGTTTCAATGAATAATCTTCTCGAATATGATAACACTTATAGTGTAAACCCTATGTCTGTGTTTATATACTACACAGTTACAAGATAATCGCTAATTGATATGAAATATAATTCTGCTTCCTAAAATATATCAATCAGATATCTTTTCTTCCAAGTATTCCATTCTTCACAAAACTCCTTCTTCATGCATATCTCTTCTTATGTTTATCTCGCTCTTCTTTCCTTTAATCAGCTACTATCCTTATCTAATCGTCCTTCAACACTTAAGTTCTGATATCCATCTTCTGATGATTATCTCCTGATAATATAAGTACTGATATCCTTAAGTCCTGACTTCCAGTATAAGTACTGATTCCCAGTTAAGTACTGATTTATCCTGTTAAGTAAGATCTGAAAACTAAACATAAATCATATTAGCCATGACATTATCAAATATATCTAACAAAAGACATTGCACACAATACCTCTATAGACAAACTTGAGATACTAACCTCTATTTCCAGCTTCTCAAATTCCTTGATCAACTCCTCTGATGAAGTAATCATATTTAACTTTTCTTTTCTGCTCAGAGCGTCGGCCACCACATTTGCTTTACCTGGATGATAGTTAATAGTACAGTCGTAATCCTTGATTAGTTCTAGCCATCTCCTCTGCCTCATGCTTAATTCCTTCTGGGTAAAGATATACTTCAAACTCTTGTGGTCCGTGTAGATCTCGCATTTTTCCCCATAAAGATAATGCCTCCAAATCTTCAATACAAACACTATAGCTGCCAATTCAAGATCATGGGTTGGATACTTTTCTTCATGTGGTTTCAACTGTCTTGAAGCATAAGCTATCACCTTGTCATGCTGCATCAAAACACATCCCAATCCTTTGTACGACGCGTCACTATAAATCACAAAATTTCCTTGATCATCTGGCAAGACTAGCACTGGAGAAGATAATAATCTATTCTTTAATTCCTAGAAACTCTTTTCGCATTTCTCATCCCATTCAAATTTATGGTTCTTCCTGGTAAGCTTTGTCAATGGCGTAGCTATCTTTGCAAAATCTTGCACAAATCTTCTGTAGTAACCTGCCAATCCCATGAAACTTCTTACTTCCGTTGGTGTTTTTGGCCTCTCCCAGTTGATTATGGCTTCAATCTTTGCTGGATCCACTTCCACTCCTTTATTGCTAATCACGTGCCCAAGAAATCGTACTTCTTTTAACCAAAATTCACACTTAGAAAACTTTGCGTACAATTTCTCCTGTCGCAGTGTCTCCAAAACTATTCTTAATTGCTCTACATGCTCCTCTTCTGTTTTAGAATAGATCAAGATGTCGTCTATGAACACGATCACGAATTTATCCAAATACTTCTTAAATACTCGATTCATCAGATCCATGAAAGCTGCTGGTGTGTTGGTTAATCCAAATGCCATCACTAGAAACTCATAATGCCCATATCTGGTTCTAAATGCGATCTTCGGAATGTCGTCAGGCTTGATCTTCAGTTGATGATATCCGGATCTTAAATCTATTTTAGAAAACCATACAGCGCCTCGTAATTGGTCAAACAAATCATCGATCCTTGGCAACGGATACTTGTTCTTAATGGTCAGCTTATTTAGTTCTCGATAGTCGATACACAATCGTATAATCCCGTCTTTCTTTTTGACAAACAGTACTGGTGCGCCCCATGGGGATACACTGGGTCTTATAACTCCTTTCTCTAAAAGATCTTGCAGCTGAGTTGCCAATTCCTTCTTCTCCACTAGTGCCATGCGGTACGGAGCTTTAGAAACTGGTTCTGTTCCGGGTGCTAGATCAATCGCAAATTCAATTTCTCAGTCGGGAGGTAATCCTGGTAGATCTTCTGGAAAGACATCTGAAAATTCGTTGACAACTGGAATCGCTTCTAGTGCTGGAACTTCTTTGTTGGTGTCTACCACATGAGCCAAATATGCTTCGCAATTCTGATGTAATAACTTCTTTACTTGAGCGATCGTTAAGAACTTCTTCTCTTGCTTATTTCCTCGAAATATCACCTTCTTCTTATTATCCAAGGTCTGAAGTCCTACTTTCCTATTCTTACAATCAATATGAGCGTTATTTTCTGACAACCAATCCATTCCTAAAATAACATCAAATTCTCCCAACTTAAAAGGTATCAAGTTGGCATAGAAATGATGTCCTCCTATCTCAACATCGCACCTCGGGCACACTCGGTCGACGGAAACTTGATCCTTGTTAGCTAATTCTATTATTAATACTTGTTCTAACAACTTAACTTCGCAATTCAATTTATCAGCAAAATCTTGAGAAATAAATGATCTTGTAGCTCCAGAATCAAATAAAACTTTACCATCTACGGAGTTGATTGGAAGCGTACCTGCAACCACGTCTGAACTCTGAACAGCATCTTTCATAGTCATGTTGAATGTCCTGGCCTTTGGATGGTCCTTTGCTAGTGGTCCTTCAATCCTTGGCACATTCTGAGATGGAGCACCTGTAAGCCTTGGGGTGTTGCTCGTCGTACCTGGTGCTGGGCAATTTCTGGCGATACGTCTTGGCTTACCACACTTATAGCATCCAGTTCCCACATTTTGACCTTGAGTCTGATTCTGACACATATTAGCAAAGTGTCCCTTCCTGCCGCACTTGAAACACGTCACATTAGCATTACAATTCCCAAAGTGCTTCCTACCACAAAACTGGCAATCTGGTACTGGTGGACGATTGGGTCTCTGCTGGTTTGAATTCTGAAAATGGTTGCCTTGTCCTCCATTTCCTGATTGTGGTCTTCTGAATCCCACATTCCTATTACCCTGAAATTCTGACCTTTTATTAAAGCGGCCCTGAAAATTACCTTGCTGCTGACCTCCTTCTGAGGTTTCTATCTTCCTTTTCTTCCCATCCTTTTCTTTCTGAGACATGTCACTCCTACTTTCGATCACCATTGCTTTCTGAACCACTGCCACATATGAAGTTAATTCAAACATGGCCACTCTGTTCTGAATCCAAAACTTCAATCCCTGTTCGAATCTTCTTGTTTTCTTTTCATCTGTATCCACCTGGTCTGGCACGAACCTTTCTAACTCAGTAAACTTAGCCTCGTACTCAGCCACGGTAAGATCACCCTGGGTCAGATTCAAGAATTTGATCTCCATTTGGTTCTTCATATACCTCGGGAAATACTTCTCCAGGAACAACTCTGTGAATCTCTCCCAAGTTATAAACTCACCTCCTTCTAATGCCCGCGTGGATTCCCACCAATAGTTCGCCTCGCCCTTCAGAAAGTAGCTTGCAAACTTGGTCTTCTGTTCAGTTCCTGCTCTGACTAATTCAAAAGCCTTTTCCATCTCCTTGAGCCATGCATTGGCTTCCACAGGATCAGCACTTCCCTTGAACTCAGGTGGCTTCACTGCTTGAAACTGCTTAAAAGTCACTGTAGGTGGTGCTGCTGCTTGTTGTTGCTATTGCGTAAGATGTAACATCTGCTTCTGCATCAGTCCCAACATTTGGATAATCGCTGGATCTGTACGGCTCGGTACTATCCTCTCCTGAATTATTCCTTCTCTTTGGTGCCATTATTCTGGTAAGAAACAAGCAACATATATAATAATATGTCAAGCATTGTGTCAAATATGTAGCAATTCCTTAGCATATCAAAATTCGCAAACAGTATCTCTTCCCAAAATATCATGAACTTGCTACCATATTAACACAAGCGACGTGATTATCACATAATCCTGCTTATTATCTCAAGAATAGTAACACAAAGAAAATTTACTCCGAATTATCCGAACTTTTAAATCCTTGCTTAAATCTTAACTAAACCATCAAAATAGTAGAGCAATGACACAAGGCCTAAAGCTAAACGCAAAACAGGGAACTTAAATAACTTAACTATAACCTAACCCGATAACCTAAATTTAATCCTATAAAAGCTAAACTACACGCGCCTATCTTATGTGATCTTCCTATGACTCATCTATGACAATCCTACGCCTGTTTCAGTGACCATAACCTGTAGCTCTGATACCAACCTGTGACGCCCTCCAAACCCGGGGTCTATATTTGGGGGTCACTTGCCACTAAACTGTAATAAAATAATCACAGCGGAATAATATAATAAATACGACCCCTTTACCTGCACTGGATCGATCACATGTTATAGTATGAAACATGCACTAATACAAACCAAGTGTTATTACAAACCATAAGTCTAATTAGTCTTACAGATTATTCAAATTTTATTATAAACCTCTAGACTATCCAAGCGTCCCAACACAGTCTACCTGGAATACACACCACTATTTACAAGCACTTGACTTCTGACCAAACCTGGATCTCAAGCTTGTTCTGGCTTAACTGAAAGATTAGATTGATAAACAAGTATGAGCGAAAAGAAATGCTCAGCAAGCAGTATAAAATGTACTTGAAATGATAAACCATATTCTGATAATAACTGAACAAAAGGATAAAAGCAGTAATATTTGATCAATAATAAAGCTTCACAAGCTATCAACAATAAACGATAATTTTTAGATTGGAATCTAACTCCGACGAACATACTATCACATGCTGATCAGCCCGTGTGATAGCACAAGGTCATGAATCATAGAAACATGTCCCCAAAATACGAGTACTCAAATAAAAAGGCAATATACCTGCCTGTGGCAAAAATGGTGTCATAGTATTTTATATAACACGTAGAAATAGCCCTCCGCTGGACCGTCCGTCCCGGTCACTTACGCATTCATCCAATCCATAAAACATTTTGATCAAAGGAGCCGAATCAAAGGACATCCTTAACCATATAACTCCCCATTTCTCATGGTCCAGAGTTATCTCAACAATCGATGGCGAAATAACTAGAACAATTAGTTATTCGCTAATCTCAATTAAATGTTCCACTGTATAGAGTAATTTATAGCGAAATATAAAACGTTTAACTATTCTGAACTTAGAATAGTATGGAAATTGAAAGAATAAAGTTCAGAGTCAATATCAATTGAATAATAAATGAAGATATAGGTACTTGCATAATATGATTCGAAATAAACGTCACTTGAACAATAAGTGAAGTTAGGGGTACTTGCCTGGTATGCTCAATAACCTCTTACTATAATTTTGCTTATAGCTGCTGGCTACTATCTCCGTCTAACACTTGACTGCACTCCTTGCTACTTGATTCTATAAACAAAAGGTCCATCTTAATTGACAAAACCAAACTCAATCGACGTAACTATACGTCTTGACATCTACCCGATCGTATATAACTAAGCATGGCATTTTAAACTGTAAACAAATAACATACATATCATGTAACACATAATCATAGCATTTGTATAGCACGTAATCATATATTTCATATAACACATAAGTTAGATCATTAAAAGATACGTTATAAGGCGTTCAGAATTAAAATCAATTCAATATTAACATTTATCGATCAAATATCGACTCAAACTGATACACAAATCAAATGACATTGCAATACAAAAGAAAGTAAGTCTCAAAAGTATTTTTATTGGAAGCGCAACATTTTTCTGAGTCTGTACGCGTTCGTTTCGTATTAAACGGACAAACGGTTGATTTATTAAGAATTTTTGAACATTTTTCGGAATAAAACGGGTCTCCGAATCATTTAATAATTAAATAATAGGGCTCGAACACTCGAAAAAAATTTATAAAAAAATTATCGAGCCTAGAAAATAATTTAAAATAATATTTTAAAACTTGATCTATTTTTCGGAATTTTAAATCAAAAATAAATAATTAAATCTAATTAAATAATCAATTAAAAATAATTAATAATTAATTAAATTAATTAATCAATTAATATTTAAATTAATTGACTAATTAAATAATTAATTAACAACTAAAATTAATTAATTAAATAATTTGGATTTATTTTTGAATTAAAATAAATTTTCAGAATTAAAAATGATGATTTTTGAAATTTAAATTAATTAAAACAATTTTATAAAAATAATTATAAACAAAAATCTAATTTTTGAAATTTTTATAAACAGGGATCCAAATGTTATAATTTTTAAAACCACAATATCAAATAGGCAAACCAGGGAAAACTTCGGGTACTAAAAAGTAATTTACCCGTCGTCTCCACCCTTTTCAGCTCCGGTGACCGGCCGCCATTAACGGCGGCCACCGAGCTTTTCCGGCAAGCTCCAGACTGCCCAGAAACTTACCATAGGAATGAAGGGTCCATTCTTGAGGATCTGAATGTAGAATGGATTTGCCATCCTGATAAACAACATCATTTTCTTTTTCCAAAGAGTGTAGTTAGCTTTGTCAAAGGTAGGAATTTTGTTGCTACTGATTTTCTGTGTATTCATTCTTCCAATATCTTGAATCTGTTTTCTTTCAGATTTGGCTCTGATACCACTTGTTAGGTAATGAATCACGCACAGAGGGGGGGGTGAATGTGTTTTTTCTATTTTAGGCTTTTCTTGAAAGATAATGGTTGAACAAAGTAAATTAAATCTTGTATAGAAATGAATCAAACTGGAGATATCAAGTGTTCAAATGAATCAAACTGGAGATCTCGAATAGCACTTGATATCTCCAGTTTGATTCATTTGAACACTTGATATCTCCAGTTTAATTTACTTTGTTCAACCATTATCTTTCAAGAAAAGCCTAAAATAGAAAAAACACATTCACCCCCCCCTCTGTGCGTGATTCATTACCTAACAAGTGGTATCAGAGCCAAATCTGAAAGAAAACAGATTCAAGATATTGGAAGAATGAATACACAGAAAATCAGTAGCAACAAAATTCCTACCTTTGACAAAGCTAACTACACTCTTTGGAAAAAGAAAATGATGTTGTTTATCAGGATGGCAAATCCATTCTAAATTCAGATCCTCAAGAATGGACCCTTCATTCCTATGGTAAGGGTTGAGGAATCTATAGATGAAGACATTATGGGCTTCAAAACCCTAATTTTCATATCCGAGAATCAAAGCCACTTTTTTGCATGATGCAGAGCTCAAAATCTGACATATTATATACCAAATTGACCAGAAAAACATTATCTACACGATTATAACATCAAATAACATCAACGACATCAAGAACAAATTTTCATATTTTAATTATCAAATAATTCGAATATAAATAAATAAATAAGAAAATTACCATGATTTCTGGGCATAAACTGATGATTGATTCAGAAAGAAGATTTAGAGAGCTTCGTTTTGATATGTTGCACGCCCGAATCGGAGTTCGATAACGCCTTCGTTCGTGTGTTTGATTCTCGTGAACGTATCGGTTTCTCGGGTTTTTCTCTGTATTTACGGTATTTTAACTGGTTGCAAATGAATAAACGAAATAAACGAAATAAGAAGTATACGATTTATATTTATGGAATATTGGATCGTTCTGGATCGTTTTGGATCGTTAAATAAGTTGCTTAGCCGCTAAGTAACTGTAAAAACGATACAATTCAATACCAGAATTGGATAATTATCAAAACCGGGCTTTTTATAAAACACCATATACGAAAATAACGTAAAAATATCCCGTCTTTTAAGAATACGGGTTTTGTTGATTACCGAAATGATTAGCGTATTGAAAATATTGCGCCGGGCCGTGCACGGGTCAAACCGTAATCCGGATCGAAAAAGTTAAAACACGGAAAATGTCCGGAATTACCAGATTAGGTTAGGAAGGAGTTTTTGGAAGAGTTTCGAGTTGTAAAAACGCAAAAACGGTAGAAGTTGGAAGATTCCCGACTTTATAAAATAATTTTATAATTATTCTGAAAATAATTAATAATTCATAAATCATTATAAAATCATATAACACTCCAAAAATTACCAGAAAAATACCACAATTATCTATATTTTATTCAGGACATATAAAAATTCAAATATTCAAATAATGTCACATATAAACATTCAGACATCAATTCCACTTTTCAGATAATTCACCAAAATTCACATAAAATCACATAAACAATTCCGAATAATAATAATAATATTTGAAAATATAAGGGATATTACATTTATTCTGTGTGATTGTGTGATATTAATTGCTATTTGAATTAAATGGAATTGCACATGTAATATAAATGCATCAGTTGTGTTAAATATGATATTATTCTCATTTATTCCTTATCATTTAACATAAGCTACCTATAGATATAAATGCATTATTCTGTGCAAAAAACAAAAAGGTTATTCCATTAATATCTTTGAAAAGGTGTTACACTTTCTGCATATTCAAGATAACAAACTGAACATTCTTAAATGCACAATTTGTCATCTTACTAGAGTCTATGTGTTAGCGTATGCTGCACTTCACCTTTATGTCACACAGTTTCCCAAAATCTGTGCACTATGTACTTAAAACAGTTTTAAAATAGTATAATTAGGCACTTCATGTCACTATTTGCCTCTAACTGCTATAAATATATCATGTCCTCGAATAACAAAGTAAATACCTAGGATTTGGACTTATGTGACACAACATGCTTTGGCAAACTCCACTTAATGATAAACATTATTCATGAAGAGTAAAAGTGATTTTAAAATGAAATTATTTTCTAAACTGATCTTGGATTTTATGCAATGTGCATGCATATATACCTGTTACTTGTTACACACACACTTAGACAAAGCTTATATTCTCTACTTTACAAGTCATGAATCCAAATGCAATGCCATATTACCCTAGACCAAGACCAGCCAACCAATCCATATCTACTTCAAGATATGGAAAAGAAACAGTTTATCCACCATAAAAATTCTGCCTTCAAAACTGTAAACACTTCCCAGTCCAGAAACCCTAACCAAAGAACCTTGTACAGAAACCCTAGAAAAGGATTTAGAAATCACACCATTCCATTTTAACAAAGCAGAAAATTCCAAATCCCAAATGCTCAAAACCCTAGACCCTCTAAGCCTTTTCAAGCTAGGGTATACACTAGGAAATCAAACCTCAGAAATGAACCAAACACAAACACAAACACAAACACAAACAGTTCCAAACCCCCTCCTCCAGACCTTGCAAACCCTTCCAACTCAAAGAAATACCTAGACCTTATCAAAAATGTCCAGCCTGGCATTTGTGTGAATCTGATTGGTGAAGTTGAGAAGGTAATCAGAAATGCTAAATGGGATGGGTTAGTCTTTCATTTGTGTAGACAGTACTTCATATATTTGATGGGTGAATTCTATTGCAACATGAATATCATAAAGGGAGTAGATGGTGTGCTGCATTTTACTACCACTGTGAACAAGAAGGTTATTTGCATTGATAACAAGAGTCTAAACAGAGCTTTGCATTTACCTTTACACTTGTGTGAACTTTCTTGTCATGATATTTATTCCTTGTTTGTGTTTAACAAAGCTGAGTATGAGTTAATGTTGGGCCCTCTGTGAGTCTGATGTGCCTTTGGGGTTGTGTGATGTTAACTGTGGTATCCATTTTAAGCATTTTAAAGGGGTATTTCAACACTTAGCTTTAATAATTAGGGCCAATGTGTTACCTAAGCCTAATCAAAGCAAGTATTTTGACTTTTATGATGTAAAACTCATATACCTCCTTTATAATAACAAGATAAACTTCAGTATATCCTATGTAATCTTGTTAAACATGATAAATGCTAATCTGGTTGGATACATGCCCTGTGGTCTTCTCATTACATGTTCCTTTCTAATGTGCAATGTTCACCTTCCTGAAAAATTTGCTAATTTGGGTGATTCTCATATCACCAAAGACCATATAAGACCTCAGATCTCCCTTACAACCGGTGAACCTCAAGAGGTTGAACCTATGGTACTTCCTCCAGTATTTAGAGAAGAAGACATTTTCCTCTCAAATTATGAGTCTGTGAGAGTCATGATTAGTGAGCTTAAAACTGAACTTAAAAAGGTTAAAACAGAAAATAAGGAGATTAAGGACACGGTGGCTTACCTAGAAAGTGTAACTATATCCTGGAAGAATAGGATTTTTTATTTTGTGAAACTAGCTGGATCAAACCTAGGGGAACCTAGTTTGACTGACCTAAAGATAGTGAACTCATTCCAAGTTCCAGTCTCTAATGACTTAGATATGGTTCAGGAATTAGAGGATATAGGATTGGATGCTAGAGGACCCCCCAATGAACTCTTACCCGATCTGATTCATGTTTGTGATGTGGATGGAAATGTGGTTGGATTTTCTGTGTTTGCTAAACTTGAAGTGGTGTTTGATTCTGTGCTACTTAACTCTGCTGATCTGATGTTAACTTTTGTATCTTTAACTTTATTTGTAATGATGGAACTAGATATTGAACTTGTAATTCTCTGGAGTGTATGCACTCCTTTTTCTTTGTAATGTTAAGACAGGTGCAAATGTTTGTTCTCTTTAATCAGTAAACCACACTAATTGAAAAGGAACATTTTTGGCTTCTTGTGAAAATAAAATTTGCATTCTGTTACATTCCCTTGCAGTACTGTATTTATGCCTTTATGAATCACTAATATGCATCTACAGGTACTGTTGTCAATATACTAAACGGTTGTACTGATAAACTAAGAAAATGATTTCAGTTTGCTGATAATTGAGATCGTTAAACAGTTTGATATCCTAGAACTACAACTGTTTTGTTTAAATCTAACTAGTCTACTAACCAGTTGTATTCAGTCCACTAGTTCAAATAATATATATATATAGATTAGCAACTGTGTATACTAATCATTTTGCAGATTAACAAGTTCATTTCTCAAAAACTCACACAGTGCACAAACAAAATGTAAAAGAAGTGTGTTTGATATTTACACACTCACACACATCACTCAGGTATGAAAGGTACACACTGTTGGACTTATTCAAACTGTATTGTAATAATTTTTTATGTAACTTATAACATGATAAGTTAGAATCAGTTTAGAACAATTTGAATATAAACAGTTGGTTCCTTAGAATGTAGTAGTGCTTATCCCATGTAAATTGCAAGAACGGCTTATGAGTTTAGGTAAAAAGCACTGAAGTAGCATGTATTAGTCTTCTGGAACTGTTACAATATAATAAATAGAATGTATTAGGCTCTCACATGTGTAATAATTTCTATTGCAAGACTGTACTTTGTATTATTAAATCTGTACAACTCGACAGGGTCATACGTACTTCTACTAAAACCTCATGCATGCAACTGAACTAAAATCAAGGATAAACAATTATATATGTTAGTTCAAGTTTAAAAGACTTGCGTAAAATAAGTTTGTATTTGTAGTAAAACTCTTTTTGTGATTGCTTAAAACGAAACTATGCTTTTTTCAAATGTCATAGTATGATTTAATCAAGGTCTAAAATCGCAAAATTACATGCAATTGAACTTAGTTAAGGCCTACAAAGTTCGATATATATAATTTGATAATTCTTTAAATTGAAAAGTTATGCATGGAAAAACTCGTATCACAAGACTAGTTTAAAAGGTATAAGTAAGTAAATGTTTTCTTATAAAAAGAAGTTATATCTTTAAACTGCAATTAGCATGTTTTAGCAGAGTCTTAAAATCCGAAATTGTGCATGCAACAAGGCCAAATAAAATGTGCATAAATGAATTACACTTAACATGTTTTCTTACTATAAGGACTATAAAACTATCATTGTTTGTTTAAGGTAAATTCAAATTGTAAACTATGCCATGATATTTTTCTTATCTAAACAATCCTTTTTTTCACATTGCTTTTGACCATAACAACTACAATTTATTCAAGCTATGTATACTTAACCAAAAAATTCCCATGCTTAATCAGAAATTAGACCGCATGAATGAAACTGAAAACCAATAAGAAACTACTTGCACTTCTTCACATATTCCATGTCTTAACATGATCATATAGTTTCTAAATTGGGATTCACCTACTTTTTGTTATCTTCCAAACAAAAGGGGAAGAGAATTTAAAGTGTTTTATTGTAAACTAAAGGAAAATATGACCCTCAATTTAGACCCCTCAATTTTTCAAATGCCTAATTTTGCTAGATAATCACTATGCTTCAATATTTTTGAAATATCTAATAAGTTTTGCAGGATTTATCCTAAGAGAGGAATCGAAGCTGAGTCCCATAAACTGTATGTGCAAAAATATTTTAAAACTCATGCATACACCAAGGGGAAGCGCACACTTGAAAAATTTAAATTTTATGTTTGTTTGGAAAATACCAAAAAGGGGAAGATTGAAAGGATATCTTCGATATATTATTGATTTTGGAATTTGTACGATTAAACATAAAATTTAAGTATACTCAGATCCTCTCCATTAGGACATGATTTTAATTGATCCAGATCAAAGTCAAATAGTCAAACCAGCTAAATTATTTTCAAGACTATTTATAAAAGAGATATTCCATTATTCTAAAAATATCAAAATTATATTTTATGGAATATATCTCTAAGGCAATTTGATCAAATAAGAAATATCAAATCATGATATTTTTTAGATCACAGTTGCAACATCAATAAGGCAACAAGCTCGAATAAGGAATATATCAGAAATATTCTTTAGAGATCTTGTGCTAAATCAAAAAAAAATTATTCTTCGCTCCTAAAAATATTTTACATCCTTCAAAAGAGTTTTTATACAAATTTTATTAATATTCATGGTTGAAGTATTAGTATCCATTTTTACACCCATTTTGTGTGTTCGTAAAGTAATTTTCTCCCGTTTCGTAAAATCAGCATTTCTCGGAGAAAATTATTCGAAAATACTCAAAAATATTTCCCACCACTCAAATATATTTTATATATTAGGAAATATATTTTAAGTATCTATACAAGTCAAAACTTTGGTCAAAATATCCATCTCTTTCATTCCAGGACCAATATATTTTTATTCGGAAGTAAAGGCTAACAGAACCGCTTTAAATCTAAATAAATATTTTTACATAATAGAATGACTTGAAATTTGGTATGGATCACTTAAATGGTATTTTATATGCATGGTAAAAATTTCGTAGCGTTTCGAGAATTTTTGTCCGGGCACGAATTTCGAGGTAGTTGGTCCCACAGTTGACCACGTTTGACCTAGATATAATTGACCATTATTGACCAAACTTTGCAGGACATCATTTTATAATATTTAGGAAATTATCATATTTTTTATGATATTTATTTAAGAGTTTTTGGGGTGGTCATAATCAATGGTGCTTAATCCTTAATTAAAGTAATTAAAGAATGATTAAAAGAAAAGAAAAATATATATTTAATGTATATATCAGCTGAGATTTGAATGAATACTAGCTTGTGCTTCCTTCCCATTTTCAAAGAAAGAGAACCTACTTTCCATGTCATCAATCTATGTGATACACTCCATCCACCATCCATTCCTTCTCAAATCTCAACCATTGATTCCACCCAACTTTCTCTATAAATAAACCCCCACCCCAACCCATTCTAACCAAGCTAAATAGCCAAATACTTTCTGGGAATTTTTCAAGAAGTGCCTCTCTTCATCTCTTTCAAATTCTATATACACACTTCTTCTCAAAAACCTTCTCTCTCTTAAATATATACACATATACTTAAGGTTTTTGATATCCAAGCTTAGCTTCACCCAACCAAACTTGTTCCCAAAAACTGAGCTCATCCACCACCACTTTTCGGCCTCCCGAAGGGCTGCCCAAGTTCATCCATAGTGCCAAAATCCGGCCGAACCTCCGGCGAATTTTTCCAGTGAACTTTTCCGACCGTTTTCCAAAAGTGGTGAGTTTTTAGCTTCTTCTTTGGTTTTCTTTATTTTGATATTTGTACTTAATTTATCTACTTTATCTCAAGCTCTAATACAAGATCTCCTATAAAGAAGGTTCTCTAAGAAAAGAGAACGAAGATTCGAACTCGGAATTCGAATAAGTACTTGATCTTCAAACCGAAACTCTAAGCGAAGAAGATCTATAATATACAAGTACTTAAATTTCTAAATAACTCCTCATGAGTGAGATTTCATAAATCTCTAAATAACTCCTCACGAGTGAGATTTCATATTTGACATCGCGAGTTGGCCAATTACTTGCATTTTATTTATCTCGACCTTGACCAACATATTTCGTGAATATAGTATAATTACGAAAGGTATCCTTTTATAATCTCGCTAACATCTCTAGTATTCCGAGAGATTATAAATCGATCAATAGTGATTTTCATAATTTTGTCAAATATAAGAGACGGATTAAATCACACGAGTTGGCCAATTACTCGCACTTCTATTATTTGGATCTTGGCCAACGCATAGTTCGTGTATATAGTCCAATTACGAAAGATATCGTATGATCCCCTTCTTGCACCTTAGTGTTCCGTGGGGTTTTTATTCGATATATATAAACTTCGTAATCATCCGTCTAAGCTTCAAAGGTGGATTTAATCACACGAGTTAACCAATTACTTTGCATTTCATTTATCTCGATCTTGGTCAACGCATAGTTCGTGTATATAGTATCATTACGAAAGGTATCACTTATAACCCTTTCTAGCATCTTCAGTGTTCCGGGGGATTATAAGTCGATCAGTAGTAAATTTTGTAATCATCCACCTAAACTTCAAAAGCACAAATTCAAAGCCAATTACTTGCACTTCTATTATTTGGACCTTGGCTAAGAATCATAGAACTTATAAAGTTCCTTGAAGTTAAAAGTATACTTTGATCACATAATCGTCAAATGATAAGTATACTAAATCCATAAGCCTAAGAGCTTAAAAGGATAGGTACAATTCCGAGATTGTAGCCAAAGTATTCTTCGATCCATAAATACATAATCGAAAGATGAAGAATACAAAAGAAGTCATAAGCCATAGTGCTTATACATATATCTAAGACTTCTTATTACTCCGATAAACATATATTTTACAAAGACAGAGTAATCATAAGTATACTTGACATATAAATATATATTCTGAGTTAAGTGTACATATTGAGCTTGAAGATCAAAGAAGTCATAATCCATATTGATTATACATATAAAGGACTTCTTATATTACTTCGATTAACATATAATCCATAGAGACGGAGTAATCAAAAGTATACTTGATATAACATTTTATATCTCAAGTCAAGTATACATATAGAGTATTAATATTCTTATTTGAATATTATACTATCTTTTGGGATAGTACCGTAACATACTAGTTCAACACATATTTTCTGTATACTTTATATTTTATGGATTGTCTTATTAGTTTCGCAGTGAGGTGAGGTGCCGTGAGGTGATCTTCGTTCTAAGACCCAAGACCGGATACTAAGATCCGAGACCGGTGAAAGCTAAGGAAGCCAAGTCCACACAAGGGATCTACATCAACTTTGAAGAGATAGCTGGGAGTTATTATCTAAGATAAGTTGTGTAGAAATTGCATTTATTTTGAGGTGGTGACCCTTGTGTTACGCACCAAGATAAATATTTGTAAGGGTGTAAAGGCTTCTCCGCCTACTAAAGGAGCGAGTTTATATTAAGGGAAAATCCCGAGTCCGGGAGAGGAGCTCGGTGACTAGAGTAGGGGTGAGTGAATCTATTAGAGGTTGCGCTATCGCGAACCAGGATAAAATCGTTGTATGGTATTTTCTTTCCTTGCACTTTATTTTCCGCACATATAAACTGCATAACAACTAGGTAAAAATTTAAAAAGGGATAAAATTATTTTAAAATGCCATAATAAATTTTAAATTGGTAATTAATCTATTCAACCCCCCTTCTATCTTAACATAGCCCTCATACGGGACCTAACACACTGCTTTAACCTTGTTGTGTATTCCTGTATATTTACCTTGTTGGCAGTGGCTTATAGTGGTTTCCAGTTCTCCATCCTGGGAGAACAGGTCAGACTCAGACATTTCCGACTCAGAGAGGACCTTAGATGTAGTAGCTGAGGAGAGTCTTTTGCCTCCCCCACCAGTGCCCCTGTTTGTACCGAGGGATATCCCTGGACCTAGTGCCCGTCCCCATTGGGTACGGAGATCAGTATCTGCTGTTTGGGACTTTCCACCAGGCTGTGGTCCCAGTTCTTCTTCCTCGAGACCTCTGGTTCCTCTATCTGCTCCTACAGGTGCTTTATAACGACTCGTATATTTCGTATTACTTTAAATGTATAATTATTGAATAACTAAATAAATAAAATATGTGTATGGGTTCTGTCAGCTGGATATTATTTTATTGTTAATCATGTGTGATTGTTGGTGTTTGAGTATCATTTGTGTAATTCGTTGTGAAGCTGTATTGTTTTGTTTTTATATTCAAAGGTAATTTCATTCAAGATTTATTTTCAAAAATATATGGGTGATCTCTAAAATTATTTTTATTATTTCATAATTTTATTTACTATTTTTAGGATTTTATAAAATTTATAAATTAATATTTCATTAATTATTTACCCTTAAATGATTTTCTGATTGCATTAATTTTTAAAATCAATATTAAATTCAAAAATGTTTCAAAAATTATGAAACTCATATTTTATTAAATTTGAAAAATTCCGAGAATTTTAAAATTATTCTGGATTTTTTGGGATTAAAACAACTTAAAAATTATGAAAAAAATATTTTTAATAACTTTGAATTATTTGTGATATTTTACAACTATTTTGGTAATTTTTGGGTAAATTTTCAACCGCGAATTATTCATTTTAATCGCAAAGTTCGGGATAAAATCGGGTCACGGGAAGTTCATACCAATCTCTTTTGATACGTGTCCAGGTTTTATTACTCTGCAGACGCGTGTGGAGCATTGACTGGGAAAAAAACAATAATAAAAAACAGAACTCTCCCCTCTTTTCTCTTTCCACCGCCGTTGTTCCCTGCTTCTCCGATTTCTCTGTCGTTGGCGTCTCTCTTTTCTTCCTCTCTCCTATTCCTCTCTCTCTTTCTCCCTTTAATCTCCCGCTCTCTTCTTCTTTCCCGTTGTTTCTTCCTGTTAGTGTTTGTGCCCTAGAGACAACACTATGATATTTTTGTTTAAGACATTAGGATCAGGGGAGGAACTAGGGGGGACCGAAGGGAGCCCCGGTCCCCGCCAACTGCGGAATAACCCCAAAATTTTAATATAAAATTCTAAAATTTACTATCAAAAATTTTTTTGGTCCCCCTAGATTTAAAAAAAATTGAAATTGAGAATTGATTATACAAAATTTTATTGATTTTGTTAATTATTTCATTCAAAATAATATTGATTAGATGGAAATCATGGAATTTGTTCATTAATCTTAATAATTAATAAATAAACATATAAGATAAAGATAGTACAATTTGAAACAAAAAAAAGATGCTTAAAACTAAAGTCTAAAAACTGAACATACTTGTTCAGTTGTTTTGCTCCGGTCCCAAAACCCCCAACACACACTATACATACAAGTTACAAAATTACAATCCCTAATATCATCTCTCTTTATCTACTCTACCTTTGCATCTAATCCGTAAATATTTGTAAGAGAAAAGAGATTACATCCTATTTTCAACCCAAGAAGAAGCAAACAACTACTTGTGAAGATGAAGAACCTTCTGCCGCCTCAATTGAAGTCACTGGAGATGGAGTTGAGCCTCTGATTTTTGGTGGGATAAACAGAAACTCTGAGCAATCGAATGGAAGATGAATTTCTTAGGGATTATTTGATATTGTATATTGAAAAGGAGATTGCGGAGACCATTTCTGCCGAGGAGATCATTGATTCTTTTTATTTGATCAAAGAAAGGCGTGCACATCTCAAATAAATCGGTATGTTTTCTACTTTTATTTATTTTGGTCCCCCCATGTTAGATTCCTGTTTCCGTCCCTGATTAGGATTATTAATGTTTATGTTCTATCGATTATTCTCTTTATAATTTATTAATTCTTAATTTAGTGCGATATAAATGTTAGATTAATAAATATCCTTTGAATATTATATGCAATTTTATATCTCTAAGTACGTGACTTAGAAATGAGATTATGAGAATAGTATCAATATTCCTAAAGGTCCCTAGTCGAGTATTATTATTAAGGGACAATAATAATACATTATGACTGGTGTGTTTGTTGACTGATGATCACATCTCATTAATCGTAGGTATGATGATACTAAAGTCAAAAACACAGGCAGATGTATATGTACATGGTGCTGGATGGACCCAATGTGAGATTCTACATGTCTGTTGTGTCATAAGTAATTCTCACAGTGATAATAATGTAATGGTCTTTAGACCTGAAGTCATTATATTTCTATATGAGAATTAATATACATTGATTCCATTAAAAGTTATCCTTGACCGGGTAATGATAAAAGTGGACATTGGGTATATTATGAATCGTATGAGAAATATGAATGATCTAGATGAGATTTAACCCTCCTATTTTAGGAGTGATATTATTGGCCTCTTGTGTGAGCTAGACTATGAAATACGTGGCCACGCTCAAATGTTGATTTGATATGAGAGTCTACTCATTGATCAAGGAAACTTGGATTAAACTATGATGAGGATGACACATTACATGCCTCTAGTTCAATCTATAATATTTGGTTAAAGGGATTATATTATATTGTACATTATTCACAAAAGGTTTAATCGATCACCGATTCAATTATTATTACTTGGGTGGCAATGATGTATTACTAGATGCCGCTCATTGTTTTTGATTTTAAATTAGATTTAAAATTCGTTGCCAACGTAATAATAACCTATAGGGTCACACACTAAGAATGCTTGAAGGATTATTTAATTTAAATTGGATTTAAATTATATTAAAGTAATTCGAATTATTTATGATATTAATTAAGTATGACTTAATTAATTAGATAACTATTGATATTCGAATTTACTAATATTAATTATGAAATTTATTTGTTAAATAATTAAGTGAGACTTAATTATAATACAAATAGGAATTTCGAATTAATAATAAATCCTAATTAGTTAAGGGTTATAATTCGTTTTTCTACTCTCTATATAATATCTCTTGTGTGGCTGATTTTTTGTGTGCAAGACTTTTACTAAAACCCTAGCCACCAAGAGAGAAGATGGAGAGAGCAAGAAGAAACGGGTTTGTACTAGTACACATCCAATCCTTGAGTTCAAGCATTCGTATGGATATCGATAGAGCGTAGATCGCGAGAGCGGGATGTGTGGTGATTGAACAAGTTTTGGATCTCCATTAGTCAACCAATTGGTAAAACTTCTTAAGGTAAACAATCTGATCTATGAATTAAATATATGTTTTTCGCATTGATCCTGCGTTGGGTTTCAAAAATTCTGATTTTTTACGTCTTTAATTACTGTTTTCGGTACGTTTATGTGCTCGAAACCCAAAACTTCCCCTTACGTATCTTGTAATTGTCGGGAATACCGGTCAAACGTGTATACTTGTATAATAATAATGAATATTTTATGAAACCTAATTGTGGATCGTGGTAAAACATTTTGCAAACTAGTTGACAACCCTATTTTGACGGAGTGACGAGTATAAGTACTTTCCGAAAAGATTATCGAGAACATGTGAATCCTAATTATTATGTGTATTATAATAGTACATATATTTACGAGTCGAGATGTGTTATCGTTCGGGTAGAATTGATAGCGAGGATATGTCAAGCATAGTTGTTCGTCTAACTTAGGGTAATTTGACTCCTGTAGGATTTAGTCCGAGAAACGAGAGTTGACGTCGGACTAAAGATAACCTAGTGATCAGTCGTCAGGCTCAGCAAGGTTCCAAGCGAAGGACCTGAGTGTTGAAGTCGGATCCAGGATAGTCTGATAGTGATGCGATAAAGCTGAGGGTCCAAGTCAGTCCCAGGTCAATCAGAGACAGTGGTAAAGCTCCGCAAGGCAAGTACCCCTGACCATATCTTTATGGTTCAGTAATATGTGAATAATTTCTGATTTAAATTAAGTACTGGAACAGAATGTTTTAAGTTACATATCCCATGTGTTCAAATTGTTTTGTTAACTTGTATTTTGGGGGAAAAGTAACTTCTGAAAATGCATATCTCTAAATTTTGAATAAAATGAAAATGTTTTGGAAGGTGTGCTATGATAGAACTATTTTGAAAGAGATAGGTAAGTGGTTTGAAAACCGGATAAAGTTGATCAGATAATTGGATGAGCGTGCGCAAGGGCCCGTAACGGCCAGGAAGATAGCGTAAGAGGCGAAGTGGTTGCGCACCCTATTTTAACCACTTAGTCCAGCGTGACAGGTACATAGCTAGTCTCTGAGTTCCAGAACAAGTTTCATGGGACTCTGGTATTTACACACAGCACACAACTGATGATACATTTTTTTATAGATCATGCTAGTTGTTGATATCCAGTTTATACCTTTTTTTCCATGAACGAGTTATGATTTCTGTTCCTATAATTGTTTATCATAAACTGTTTTTGATTATTATTCATATAGTGGTACTGCTGAGCAATTGATTGTTCACCCTTGCAGAATGTTTTGTATATGTATTGCAGAAGCCTAGGAGATTTTTCTATTGTAGTCAGGGTAAAGCTCCAGTTCCTTCCGTGTCAGGCTCCTCTGAGGTAGTTGTGTCAGACCAAAGATGGTCTGTTGAGTTGCTGTGATAAGATAGTATTGTCAGGAATGTACGTGATAAGTTGGTTTATAATAATTATAACCTAAGTCATATTTAAACCTAGAAAAGGTCTTGGTAAAGGGGTCGTGTTTATGTTATAACATTGAAGTAGATTATATTATGACTGTTATTGTTGTGGTTGATGACGCCAACTCCTGACCCCGGGGTTGAGGCCGTCACATGCTTCCTCCCTGATTCCCTATCATGTTCACCGAGGGGTGAATAGGTCTTTCATTAGAGAGCAGAGCCCAGAGCTGGCTACGCATCTTGACCAGATACCAGTTGGACCTTTTTAGGGCATCCCTGCCCCTTCACCTGATATTCAGGCTCGAGTTATGTCTTTGACTCAGATTGTTGTCGAGAGAGCTAGGTCTATTAACCCTTTAATTAGCTCAAAGTTCATGGCCATTCAGTACCAGGACTTGGTTAACTGGTTGGTGTTCGAGTTAGGCTCTATCGGTGGCAGTGGTTAGAACAGAGTTGCAGCAGTGATAGACAGAGCTCAGAGTGGGTTGTAGAAGTTCTGTAGTTGTTTCCTTTATATATGTACATTTTGTTGTTATAGTTTTTAGTAGGCGGAGGCTGCTATGACAACCAGTTTCGTTGTGTATTCGGATGGTTTTCTAGTTGGATATCAATTGTATCTGTTGGATTTCTGTTGGTTTTTATACAGTAGCTGCTTTATTATGTTGTTAAGTCAATTGTATCTGTTGGATTTCTGTTGGTTTTTATACAGTAGCTGCTTTATTATGTTGTTCAGTTTTCATATACACTTGTGCGTTGTTATTATTGTTGTTTCTGTTGCTGGTATTTCTAGAATATGATAATTCACTCAGGATGGATCCAATTAACTGGGGATGAGGATATTGTCTTAGTGGCAACACACTCCTGGTACATATGTGTAAACTATCTGGAGCAATCCATTTTCTTATATATGATTGCTGTGTTTCAGGAGAATACGATTAAAGAAGAATTCTCAACCCAATGAATCTGTTGGGGGATCCCTCCATGAGTGAATTGATAGATTTGTTGCGTCAGCAGTCTACTCAGCTGACCAAACAGCAACAACAATTCCAGCAGCAGCAACAACAATTTCAGCAACAACAACAACAACAGCAGCTCATACAATAATAATATCAGCAAATCCAACAGCAGCAGCTGTAGATCCAATAGTAGCACCAGATGAGGGAGACGACCCAAGCTATTAGTTTTAAGTCTTTCCAGGCTTTGAAACCCCCATAATTTAATGGTGAAGTGGATCTTGTTGCTGCCAGAATCTGGTTGAAGGAAATGGAGAAGGCTTTTGCACTCACCAAGGTGAGTGCGGATTTAAAGACATTATGCTAGTTATTTTCTGAAAAATGATTCAAATTATTGGTGGAAGTCTACCCGAGCGTTAGAAGGAAAAGGTCATATTCCCTTGACCCGATTTACAGAATTGTTCTTGGAAAAATATTTCCCGGATTGTCTCCAAAGTCAGATGGAGATGGAGTTTTTAGAATTGAAGCAAGGAGACAGAAGCGTCACAGAGTACGAAGGCAAGTTCACGGAGTTGGCTCGCATAGCACCAGAGTATGTGAGTTCGGAAGCTCAGCAAGCGAAGCGGTTCCAATAAAAATTGAAGCCGGAGATTATGAGTGGAGTTGTAGCCTTACAACTCAAAACGTATACTTCGGTAGTTCAGGTTGCCTTAGTAATAGAAAGTGGCCAGAGGTTAACTGCTAAGGAGAAAGGTGATAAGAAAAGAAAGTTTGAAGGTAGACCTGTAAGGTCATAACAAGAAGGAGTAAGGCAGAAGTTTCAGCGCCGATTTGAAAAGAATAAAGATAGGAAGTTCAGGAGATAGAATTTCCCACAAGCTAGGCCCAGTACTACCTCAGTTAGTTCTACTCCGACAAAGTTCAACAAGCCAGTGATCGACTGCAAGACATGCAGAAAGAAGCACAGTGGTCAGTGCAAAGAGAATGTCAACTATTTCAAGTGTGGCCAGAAGGGTTATTATTCCACTGAGTGCAAATCCGAGAACCAAGGAGTAACCTGTTTCAGTTGCGGCAAAGTGGGGTATATTGCTAGGAATTGCAGGTCAGTTACCCAGGGAAGTGTAGGAAGAAGTGTGTCCCAAGTACCAGCAACAAGTACCATCAGAGCTAGAACTTTGAAGATGACTAAGAAATATCCGGCTCAGGATTCCGATGTAGTTGCAGGTACGCTTTCTCTTAATTTCGTGCCTGTTAACATTCTATTTGATTCGGGAGCATCTAAATCTTTTATATCCATGAACTGTATGAATAAAATGCAATTAATGCAGGATGACTTAGATGAACCTTTGACTATAGAGGTGGCCAATAATGATAAAGTGTATATAATGCAATTTTTTCCTAAGTGCTCCATAGAGATATCAGGACATTCTTCCCCTGCTGACTAAATACCTTTTGAGTCAGGAGAATTCGACGTTATTTTAGGCACGAATTGGTTGTCTCTGTATAAGTCAAATATTGACTACAAGAAAAAGAGAGTTGTTATGTATACCACAGATAATGTTAGGATAAGTTACCAAAGACAGAAGCAAGTCAAGAAGTTTCTTTCAGTACTGCAAGCAAGGAAATTGTTATGACAAGGGTGTGAAGCATATTTGGCTCATGTGATGGATACTAAGAAAGAGACCCCTACCTTGGATGAGATCCCCATAGTAAGAGAATATCCCGATGTCTTTCCTGAAGAATTGCCAGGATTACCACCTGATCGAGAAATAGAGTTCTCCATTGATTTGATATCAGGAGCCGAACCAGTTTCTAAAGCTCCATATTGAATGGCTCCAGTGGAAATAAAGGAATTGGTCAAGCAACTTCAAGAATTATTGGATAAAGGAGTCATCCGACCAAGCGTTTCTCCGTGAGGTGCTCTAGTGTTTTTCATAAAGAAGAAGGATGGAAGTATGAGGTTATACATTGACTATAGAGAGCTGAACAAGTTGACGATAAAGAATAAGAATCATTTTCCGAGGATTGACGATTTGTTTGATCAGCTTAAGGGAGCATGCTATTTTTCAAATATTGACTTAAGATCTGGCTACCACCAACTGAAGATAAAACCTGAAGATATACCCAAGACTGCATTCAGAACAAGGTAAGATCATTATGAATTCTTAGTGATGTCATTTGGATTGACCAATGCACCATCGGCTTTTATGGATTTAATGAACCGGGTGTATAAGGAGTACTTGAATAAGTTTGTTATTGTATTTATTGATGACATCCTTATCTATTCAAAGACTCCAGAAGATCACGCAACGCATCTAAGGATTGCCCTTCAAAGGTTAAGAGAAAAATAACTGTATGCAAAGTTTTCCAAGTGTGAGTTTTGGTTAACAGAGGTACAGTTTCTTGGACATGTGGTAAGCAAGGAAGGTATCAAGGTAGACCCTATAAAGATCGAAGAAGTATCTAAGTGGGAGCAACCAAAGACTTCGACGGAAGTGAGAAGTTTTCTTGGTCTAGCAGGATACTATCGAAGATTTGTAAAGGATTTCTCTAAAATCGCATCCCCGTTAACTAAGCTAACCAAGAAGAACGAGAGATTCATTTAGACAGTGAAGTGTGAAGAAATCTTCCAGGAACTGAAGAAGAGACTAGTGTCAGCTCCAGTACTAGCTTTGCCAGATGAGACAGGAAACTTTGTGATTTATAGCGACGCCTCTTTGAAAGGTTTAGGATGTGTACTAATGCAACACGACAAAGTCATCGCCTATGCCTCCAGACAACTAAAGCCTCACGAGCAGAAGTATCCAGTTCATGATCATGAGTTGGCAACTATAGTATTTGCTTTGAAATTGTGGAGACATTACTTGTATGGAGAAAAGTTCGATATTTGTACGGATCATAAGAGTTTGAAATACATATTCACTCAAAAAGACCTGAACATGAGACAGAGAAGGTGGTTGGAATTAATCAAGGACTTTGACTGTTCAATTAACTATCACCCAGGTAAATCCAACATGGTGGATGATGCCTTGAGCAGAAAAGAGAAATTGAACATGGTTCAGATTGCGGATGAGCTAGCACGGGACTTGGAAAAGATGGAAATTGAAGTTCGAGTACCAAGAGAAAGTAAGAAGCAATTGTACGAGATTACCTTCCAGCCAACATTGATGGAAAAGATCAAAAGATGTTAAGAGGGAGTTATGGAACTGAATTGGACACTTTGACAGGAGAAGAATTGTGTACCCAAAAGGATAGTCAAGGTATGTTGAGATTCTCTTCCAGAATATGGATTCCCAATGTGACGGAACTAAAGAATGAAGTGTTACACGAAGCGCACAACTCTCGGTTTTCTATCCACCTTGGTAGCACTAAGATATACCAAGATTTGAAGAAAAACTTCTGGTGGCCAAGAATGAAGAAGGATATTGCAAATTGGGTTAAAAAATGTTATGTGTGCCAGCCAGTGAAAGCAGAACATCAAAGGCCAAATGGATTGTTACAACCTTTGGATATTCACCAGTAGAAGTGGGAAGAGATTGCAATGGATTTTGTGGTGGGATGCCAAAGACGAGAGTTAATCATGACGCTATTTGGGTAATCATTGACAGACTGACAAAGTCAGCACATTTCCTCCCGATCAACGAAAGGTATTCTTTGGAAAATCTAGTTAGGTTGTATTTGGATGAAATAGTGATCAAGCATTGAGTTCATGTGTCCATTGTATCAGATCGAGACCCGAGATTCAATTCAAGTTTTTGGACCAATTTCCAAGAATTTCTAGGAATCAAACTGAATATGAGTACCTCCTATCATCCTCAGATGGACGGTCAAAGTGAGAGAACAATCCAGATCATAGAAGATATTTTAAGAGTTTGTGCTTTCAATTTTAAGGGAAATTGGGACGAACACCTACCTTTGATTGAGTTCTCGTACAACAATAGCTATCATGCCAGCATTGGAATGCCGCCTTATGAAACTTTGTATGGATGCAAGCGCAGATCACCATTGTACTAGGATGAAGTAGGAGAGAAGAAAGTGTTAGGTCCTGAACTGGTCCAGCAGACCAAAGATGCAGTGGTGTTGATTCGGAAAAGGTTAGAAGTAGCCCAGGATAGACAGAGAAAGAATGCATATTTGCATCGAAAAGATGTGAATTTCGAAGCAGGGTCATTGGTATTGCTAAAAGTCTTACCCTGGAAAGAATTAGTGCGATTTGGTCAGAAAGGTAATCTTAGCCCCAGATTTATAGGACCATTTGAAGTTTTGAAGAAAATAGGGAAAATTGCTTACGAGATAGCGTTGTCGCCGCAACTGCAGCATATCCATAATGTCTTCCACGTATCCATGTTGAAGCCATATATTCCTGATTCGAATTAAGTCATAGAGTACGAACTAATTGAGCTTCAGCAAGATTTGTCCTATGTGGAACAGCCAATCCAAATTTTAGATCGTAAAGAGCGAGTCCTTAGAAATAAGTCAATCCCCATAATGAAAGTACTTTGGAGAAATCCTCGAGTAGAAGAGTCTACTTAGGAGTTAGAGTCAGAAATGCTTGATAAATATCCTCATTTGTTTAGTTAAGTCAGATTCTGGGGACATAATCTTTTTAAGGGGGAAGGATATAATGACTCCTATATTTTGTTTTATTTTAAAGATGTAATTGTAGAATAATTAATTAAATAAAATGTGTGTACTGGTGTTGACAGCAATGTGTTTTTCTTATTATTTATATGTGATTTATTGGTGTATAGGTTTGAATTTTTTAATTGATTATTGAGTTATATTATTCTGTTTCGCTTTTAAAAGTGATTTTATTGCAGTTTTATTTACATAAATATTTGGTCTGTCTCTAAAATTGTTTTTATGACTTTATAATTTCAATAATAATTTTTAGGATTTTATAAAAATGAGAAATCAATATTTCATTAATTATTTATCTTTATATAATTTTCTTATTGTATTTATTTGTAAAATCAATATTTAATTCCAGGATTCTTCAAAAATTATAAAACTCAAATTTTATGAATTTTATAATATTCTAAGAATTTTAAAATTATTTTGAAAATTTTTGAGATTAATTTCACCTGCGCGTTGATTCGTTTAATTATTAAATCGGGTATAAATTGCGTTTTGGAAGCGGCTTAAAAATTTTGGAATCTACGTTTTAATTAACTTCGGGATATTTATAACATTTTGAGACTAGTTTGGTGTTTTTTCGAAATTGTTTAAATGTGACTCGGTTCGTTAATTACAAAGTTCGGGGTAAAAAGTTCGGTCCCCGGGTATTCGGGGACACGTGTTAACATCTTATAAAAAGAAGTTAACACGTATCCAATTTTGCTGGACACGTGCTGGCTGATTTTTTACTTCCCCTAAACATCAATTTCTTTATCTCGGGTGTGTCTCTTTGCTCTCTCTATTCTCGGCTTTTTCGATTCAATCTCTCAGAAATCTCTCCCTCTCATTCTCGTTTCTTCCCATGTTCTTCCTTTTCTCTTTTCTCCGGTGCTTTCTCCGGCTCCCTGTTCCGGTAACTATTTCCGGCCGCTTTAATTTCGGTTTCCAGTCAATTCGTTCTTGCTGTTGTTTATGTATATACATGTGTGATTGTATATATATATGTGTATTTTTTGTATTTTATTCTCTGTGTGTGTTTGTGTGTGTTGCGCTGCTGCGCGTGAGAGTGTGCGTGGGGTGGAGGGGGATGTTACTTCCCTTGCTTCGGTTGTGTTGCTGTTGAGTGCAGTCTGTGGTTGGTTGGTTTGGTAATTGTTCTGAATTAAAATTATATTTTCTACAGGAAATATTTGATTGTGATCCGTGAAATAAATTATTCGTACGGAAAATGATTTTTATTAATCGATGAAGTTTTTTTTAAAACCCGAAGAATTTTCGGGCACCAATAAATTTTGCCGCCGTCCGCGATAAATTTTTACGAGCGGACGGTGGACAGTGATGAATTGATTCTGAGTCCTAAATACAAAACAAATAAAGCGATTTGTATAATCTATTCTCGAACATAAATGATTGTGGAATTGTGAAAATTGTTTTGCGATGTGAATTGTGGATTGTTGTGAATTTGGACGTCGATTATGATCGATGGGTAGGCTTATAAACAGAAAAGTTGCTGTCAAAATTTTTTCAAAAAAATCTATTTTAAATATAAGAAACGTCCTTTATAATACGAAACGTTTTACCCTTATGTGAATACAGATTACGTGATTATGTGTATAATCGTTATACGAGTCGGGTTATCGAATTGGGTTATTAGAATTCGAGGATATCAAGCATGTCGATATAACTAATTAGGGTATTCTGTTACTGTAGATCCCGGTCGAGTTTCGCAAGGACTAAAGTCAGCGTGAAAGCTACCTAGGGTTTTCGTAAAGCGTTGCAAGGCAAGTACCCCTGACCATTCTTTTATGGTTCAGTACATATGAATAGACTGTTGTTTATTCTCGTAAAGGAACAGAAACGTTTTAAGTTACGTATCCCCTGTAGATATAAATAATTGTTTTCAAACCTGTTTTGGGGAAAGTAACTTCGAAAGGTATCTATCTCGAATGGAAATGATTTGTAAACTAGTTTTATGTGTGCTGTTAAAATGAATGGTTTTGAAATGAGATAAGTGAAAGAGATATGTCCTAAGTCCAATCATGTATGAGGATTTAGGAATAACTTTTATGTAATCTGTTTTGATTTCATTGATATTAATAAAAGGCTTATTTTGTTTTTATTGCGGGCTCTATCTATTTAAATATTTAAATAAGATATACCACAGTTTAGAGTAAAGCTTTTTATGGATTGTGATGAGATCATAATAATGAGACCTAAAAGATGATAACTCTAAACTTAAATAATTCCTGGTCGTAGGATTACTAACTGGTAATTAATAATCCGCAAAGATCGGTACATACTATGCTTGCTTCATTATGAAGGATGTATGTTCTCATAGACATTTGTGTGGTGACACTATGGCTAGTATGTAGGTGCTTATTATAGAATAAGTTCACTGAACATGACTCACACAGCTGAAAAACTGATGGAGTTCACTCACGTGTCAGCAGTTGTTCACATAGTGATAGTTGTACAAGTATCCTTAGACTTGAGGTCATCATAGTCATCTTGTGTACATTGAACTATGATTTGGTTTAGTTCTTAATCTCAAGGGACAATTATAAGGGCTCTACTGGGTATAGGAATTTGTACACGAAGATAGTGTATGATCAATAAAGGATCTACCCCTTCTAGTGTAGGAAGAAAATGTTCAATGTTGATCCACTTATGTTAGTTCAGGAATCTATGGCCAGAGTGAATGAAATTAGAAAGGAGTTTCTAATTTACATTAAATAGAACTAAGTGTTAGGTCACACACACACTGTAGAGGGGGTGAATACAGTGTATAGTACACTCAAATTGAACTTTAAGATCTTAAGTAACAGAAAACAAACTTTATTGAAACAATAAACTCTGTTACAATATGGAACTGTTACCTCTCAGTGATGAACAAATATCACGAGAGCTGCTAGGGTTATATAGAATAATAACTTCGATAATAACACTTATAGTGTAAACCCTATGCCTGTGTTTATATACTACACAGTTACAAGAAAATCACTAATTGATATGGAATATAATTCTGCTTCCTAAAATATATCAATCAGATATCTTTTCTTCCAAGTATTCCATTCTTCACGGAATTCCTTCTTCATGCATATCTCTTCTTATGTTTATCTCGATCTTCTTTCCTTTAATCAGCTACTGTCCTTATCTGATTGTCCTTCAGCACTTAAGTTCTGATATCTATCTTCTGATGATTATCTCCTGATAATATAAGTACTGATATCCTTAAGTCCTGACTTCCAGTATAAGTACTGATCAATAATTAAGTACTGATTTATCCTGTTCATGTAAGATCTGAAAGCTAAACATAAAACATATTAGCTATGACATTATCAAATATATCTAACAATCTCCCCCAACTTGTAAATTAACAAAATATACAAGTTTAACAGATATTTGATGATGTCAAAAACATTAAGTACAAATGCATGAGAAATAGACTAGATAACTACAACTTACAGTCCTTAAAGTTTTTACCAATTTCAACTTCAATCTGTATAAATATCATAATTTAAGCAGTTGTAGATCTTCGACTTGGCTTCTTCATTTTCTGATCTCTCTGATGTCAGGAGTTGTTCTGAGATAGTTCTTCAACAAACATTTCTCAGCATATCTTAGTTCATCAATCATTCTCCTTTTAACACCTTTAAGCTCTGCAGTATCTTCACCAGTTTGAAAGATTGCAGCTCTGAGATCATTAATCTTTGCTTTTCTTAACTCCTGATCTAGTCTTATGACATGAGCTTTGTCAGATTCAAGATTGAATTCAAGTCCCTTAATACCAAGATACGTTCTGATCTGTGCAGTATTAGGCTTCATATCAACAATATCACCATTGTGATCTCTGTACTTTGGAACATATATGCTGTCAGACTTAACAGAATAAAGCCTTTTCTGTCTCTGAATCTGTTCTTTTAAGTAGTTTGCAGCAGTCTCTGTTATTCTGTCATCCACTTGAAGTAAGAAAAGTACATGCTCCAATTCTTCAAAATACTTCAAAGGAATGGCATTTTGTCTTATATGATAAACCCTACCATCTGTCATGAAATACAACATGATGTATTCTTTCAAGTAGGTATGGTAAACCATCTGTACAGATTCCAGTTGATTCAATCTCTCAGGAGTTGCTCCAATACCTGGTTCACTCAAGGAAGTTGGATCATTGGTAGTGTTGTGTACTCTTCTTTCATCAGCACTTCCCAATCCAGTTTTATCTCTAGCTTCCTTTCCAGTAACTACTCTTGCTTCAAAACCACTTGCAGTAGTCTTCAAAGATTGAGTCTGTTTTGCTTTAGTGAATCCTGGTAGGAGTGTTTTAGATCTATTTTCTGATATCAAGTTAACTTGAGCACTGTCAGAGGTTACTTGCTTCTTCTGAATATCAGAACTTACAATTTCTTGACTCTGAACAACTTGAGCCATGTCAGAGGTTGTTTTAAGAACTTTTCTTGTAGTCAGAGCAAGATCATCTTTTCCATCAGTAATTTCTTCTTCCACAGGAGGTACATAAGGCTTGATAGGTTCACCAACCTTTTCTTTACCCTTGGATCTTGGATCTATCTGTGGTTGTGATCTAGCCAAAGTTGCTTCAGTATGTATCCTTTCTTTGATCACAATGCCTTTAGGTTTTGGAAGTAACTTTTTACCAGAAGCTTCAGATTTAGATGTGACTTTCTCTGATTTAAGTCTGGCTTCTTCTTCCTTTAAACTTTCCAAGTCCATCCCTGGATTTTCTTGAAGAAATAACTGTCTTGACATTTCCTCATCAAGATCTAGAAGTTCATCAGAACTTATCCTTTTACCAGCAGCAGAACTTATTCTTTTCCCAGTATCAGAACTTGTTCTGTGACTAGCTTGTCTTGATGTAAACCTTCTACCTTGACTATGACCACTACCCATTCCAGAGGTTCCTTGGTCATCTTTTCCATCATCCTTTCCTTGCAGTGTCTTGTTGGTTTTGCATTTGGACTTAATTACCTTCTCCCCCTTTTTGGCATCAGCAGGTAATAAAAGAGAGATAAGTAGTTCCACTGAGGTCTGGATTTCAGTAAGTTGTGATTGCTGAGAAGCTTGACTTGTCAGAATTTGATCAATCTGAGCTTGTTGTTTCTCTTGAGTTTTCTCAATATAAGCAACCCTGTCAATGGTAGGTTGGAAGAACTTTTTCTTATCAATTTTCCAAACTTGTTCCTGTTTGATAAAGTTCTCCTGAATCTTGTGTAGCTCTGCATGAGTATTGGAATGAAGACCTTGTAGATGTTTAGTACTCAATGCAGTGACTCTAAGCTGGGTTTTAAAATCATCAGAATTTAACATTTCATCAGCTTTAGTCAAGTGCTCAGCAAGATGTAAAGCATTTGGAACACATGAAACTGAGTTCCATTCCTTAGTCCACTCCTGACCTGCAGGAGTCTCACTCCAAGGTACTGGTGCATCCCTGATAACAAACTCCTTTACCAGTTCAGACTTAGGAAGAGTCGGTGGAGGAGTATGTCCTGAAGGACCTGCTTCATCAGCATCTACAGTTGTAGCAGCTTCACCAGTATCTCCAACATTTGCAGCATCGGAACTTAAAGAATCAGTATCTTCTGATAAGACAACGGTGTGAGTAGCAATGGAGGCTTCAGCATCCTCTAATTGCTGATCTGATATTAAGTTCTGATCAACAGCCATATCCTGATGCTCACCTAAAATCTGATCATCAGCATCTTGATGCAGAGAAGGTGTTGTTGATAACTCTGGAGTTTGAACAGCATCAATAACAGGTGTTGTAGAAGTATTATTTGTTGTTGGAGCTTCTAAGAAAAGTATTTCAGGCACAACCAGGTTCTGAATATCAATTTCAGCACTTGTGCCTGGATCAACAAGAGACACAGATGGTGAGTTAGCCTTGTCAGATACAGCTTCCTGAGATGGAGTTGATGGAGAAGAAGTGACTGGAGCAAATTCCTTGTCTTGTGAGAACAGAGATTCCTGATCCCCTTCCTTAGCCGCTTCCTCTTCATCATCTGAAACTGGCCTTTGTGCCCTCTGTTTCTTGTACTTCCTTGTTGATTTGGATTCCTTGGGAGTTTCAGAAACTATCATGCGTCTAAGCCTCTTGAGAAGCCTAGAACCCCCAATTGCAGAATCCTTCTGAGAAGTTGCTTTCTCAGCTTCAATCACCACAGGTTCTGAAGAAGGAATCTATTCCTCAGAATCTGATTCATCTCTCAAAGTAAATCTCCTCCTCTTTTGAGGTGTTTGAGGAACAGTCTTTGTTCTCTTTGGCTTAGAGGATGTAGGCTTCGCAGTAGGTGCTGAAGAAGAAGGTTGAGTAGTCTGTGAAGTGGAGAGATAGGATTTGAGATAAGTTCTAAGGGTAGGTTGAGTAGAATGAGAGGTAGGTACTGAGGTTGATGGATTTTGGTTATGGTGAGTTGGTTGAACATTTGAGTAAACAGATTTGTAAGTAGCAGGATCAGCATTTACCAGAATCTGTTTCACATACTGAGGAATCTGTAATTGTCTCACCATTGATTTCTTTGTGTCAGCATTTATCAGGTCGTTAAAGTACCTTTTTGCAACCTTAAAAGGTGGGGTTTGAGTGCTGACTAACTGGGGTTCAGCAGTACAATACGTATAAATAAGTTGACAGAATCGAGCAAAATAAACAACATCTCGATCCTCTGTCATCCTATCCCCAATAAAACTAATTATTCCAGTTGCAAAGTCAAAATGAGTTTGATGGATAATAGCATACCCTATGTGCTGACTCAGAATTGGGATAGCATCAAAATTTGAACATTTGTTCCTAAAAGCTTTGGTAATGCAATCAAAGAAGAAACTCCATTCTCTTCTGATATTAGCCCGTTTCAACTGTCCAAGTTTCGTCAGACTCTTTTCATATCCCAATTCAACCATTAACTCCCGAAGGGCTGAGTCCTCTGGAACTGAGAAAGTACAATCCTCGGGAAGATGTAAAGCCCTGCGTACTGTACCAGGAGTGACTACAAAAGATGAATAACCCACTTGGAAGATAATACTGGGAGTTCCACGGTTACCACCATCATCAAAAATGCCAGTCCTCCAGAATCTCAGAACTTGTTGACTTGAAAATAATTCAGGCTGAGTTAAGGCGTACCCAACCTCACTATGTGCAAGAAGATCTTGCACAAAGTGCAATTCAGATGGAGCTTCAGCATGATCAAGAATTGCAGCATAGTTGTTTGGAACAAACTTTGCTCCATCAATGATTAAATCCTTTGGTGCCATGTGAAAAAAAAATTGAGAATTAAGTAGGCCTGATAGGTGTTTGATATAATATCTGTATGAAAACAACGGAAATAGTAAAGTGAAGGAGAGTAAAAGTAAGAAGAGAGATAAAAGATGAAGAAATTAAAAAGATTAAAGAAATCTTCTCTCTGCTGTAATTATACAAAAAAATATTACCGTTGGACACCTGTCAGATATGCAGTAATAACGGATAGTTACTGGGCTCGAGAAAACAGTAATCATTACTTACCCATTTGCCGAGTTTCAAGGAAAAACTGTTCCATTTATCAAGGGAAACAATTCAAATTTTAACCCGTTATCACTGATTGAATTATTTATCACTGTAACATTAATATTCTGAAAATAAATCATGTTAAAAATGACCGAGATAATGTCGATGAATAAGTGCTGACAGAGAATCAGAACTTAAATAAAAACAAAATTTAAATGGTCATCAGAATATCAATCAGGATTTATCAACACAAGATAAAATAACTCAGAGACAAAATCTTGAAGTAAAAACAGTTTTCATTAATATATCAAGTCAATACATTTATGAAATGGAAATTACATCAATACAAGATTTTCCCTAAGCTTCTAATCCTAACGTCAACAGCTTTAGTCCTAGCTAAGAAGCCTGACAAAGCTGAGGATGAAGAAGAACAGGAAGAAGACGAGATTAAGTCATCTTCCTCTTCCTATCTTCGACGAACAAGATGGCGAGTCGTATGATTCGCTCTTGCTGACGGATACGACGAAGGTGAAGGAAAGACTGATGTGAAGTGGTTGCTTATATAGGCAAGAGAATGCCAAGAGACGCAAAGATATTTAATGCTGACAGGTAGAATTAATTCTACCTCGTCTCCCTAGACTTTGAAAAAGAATAACAGTCATTGGAAAGAGGAAGCATGGTCTAGATCGCACAAAACACAAGAAACAGTGGTCTGTTCAAGTACAAATACCATTAATCCTAATCACAGTGACTATTAATCTTCCACTTCAACATATTCGAGTACAAACTGAGACTGTTATCAAATTTTATTCAAAGATAAGCCAAGTAAAGGATTAGACTGAGAAATCAGAACTTAGACCTATACCAGAACTTAACAGTCATCAGAACATAATTTCTTAACTCGAAAAAGGAATGCCTATTTTAGTAAATACTCATACAAGTTCTGAGTTATGGACGTCAGTACTTAATCATCAGAATGTGTAACTTAGAACTTGTCCTCAGAATTTGTGCAATAATGACACATTGACTGTTTTATCTAAAATAACATAGACCACCACAGAAATTTTCATCATTCAGATGGAGTGATTAGTGTGTGCATTAAGCTAAAAATAGACAAAGAGTAAAGTTTGATTCACTGCAGTACATCTTAGAAATAAGGCATAACTAAAATTTTGCTAAAGATCTGTCATTGTCCTGAAACCGACTGAAGAATGAGTTTATGCTTGAGTCCACCTCAACTGTTTTGTGCTAATTTTATGCATCTTTTGAAATTCTATTTTACAGTGGCTTCTCAGTGTAAGTGAGTCACGACTGTTTATCAGAATTTATGCTATTTTCAGAGTATTTGTCCAGTAATCATAGAGTGTGAAAAGTCACCAAGAAAATATTTTGCTTTTCTGATGCATATTTACTTAACACCAGCAATGCACTTGGGTCGTCCCTTCCACATTTTTACTCTAGATCTCAAAGGAGTACCTGATTTTAATCTTTGATCTTTTTGCGTTTGATTTTGATAAGAGAGGTCTATCAGCACTTAGTACATTCAGCAGTTTTACTAGTATCAGAACTTAACAGATGAGTAGCATTATTCTAATTTGTGACTTAGTAATAAGATATACAAAGTGAACTTAACTAAGCTCAGTTATCAGAATTTGCTAGTGTCATAAGATTTCCACTGAAATAATTACTTCTTCCATGGAATCATTTGTTTATTGAAGACTACTAGGTCAGTATCTACCACAGTTATCCTCATAGGATTGAATAGGTACTAAAACAGACATATCACTTATCAGAGTTTAGAAACATATATCAGACAACAGTCAGTACTTAAAGACATTTATCAATTAAGCACAGAATACACAATGAGATGAATTCTGTAAATACTGAGCATAAAGTCTGATAATACAGAACAAGTCTAAGCAGATTTAGAGAAGGAACCTGAAACCATTCCAAGTTTATTTACCAATCTTGTAAAAGTAGCTTCACATAATGGTTTTGTGAAGATATCTGCCAACTGTTGATCTGTGGGAACAAAATGCAATTCCACTGTACCTTTATCCACATGTTCCCTGATGAAGTGGTACCTGATGCTGATGTGCTTTGTCATTGAGTGTTGAACAGGATTACCTGTCATAGCAATAGCACTTTGATTATCACAGTAAATAGGGATTTTGAAATATGTTAACCCATAATCCAGTAACTGATTCTTCATCCAAAGAATCTGTGCACAACAGCTTCCTGCAGCAATATACTCTGCTTCTGCAGTTGATGTGGAAATTGACTTTTGTTTCTTGTTGTACCAAGAAACCAATCTGCCTCCAAGAAATTGGCAGCTTCCACTTGTGCTTTTCCTGTCAATTTTGCAACCTACAAAATCTGCATCTGAGTAACCTATTAGTTTAAAATCTGATTCTCTAGGATACCATAATCCCAGAGCAGTTGTTCCTTTAAGATACTTAAAGATTCTTTTTACAGCTGTTAAGTGAGGTTCTCTTGGATCTGCTTGAAATCTTGCACAAAGACAGGTAGTGTGACGGCCTCAACCCCGGGGTCAGGAGTTGATGTCACTAACAACAATACTAATAAACAACATAACCCAGCTTATTAATTATACATAATTTCGACCCCTTTACCAAGACCTTTTCCAGGTTTAAGTATGACTTAGGTTACAACCATCACAAAACCAACTTACTAAGGACAATTCAAACAATACTATCTTTATTCAGCAACTCAACAGACCCGCTTGGGTCCAACACAACTACCTCAGAGGAGCCTGACACGGAAGGAACTGGAACTCTGCCCCGACTACCACTGAAGAATCTCCTAGATATCTGCAATACATATACAAAACATTGTTGCAAGGGTGAGCAATCAATTGCTCAGCAGTACCACTATATGAATAGTAATCAAAGACAGTTTATGATAAATAATTATAGGAACAGAAATCATAACTTGCTATAAAACAAGTAAAACATGTATGAACTGGATATCAAAACTAGCATGCTCTGCAAAACCAAATCATTAGTTGTGTGCTGTGCATAAATATCAATTTCAATCTTAGCATGCTTCTTTCGTTTTCAAATCTTCTGTCCCATCGTAGGACCCATAAAACCATTTATCCCGTTACGGGGACCCAAAATCATTTGTTCCGTTACGGGAACCATAAAACTTATCCCATCACAGGATCTATAAAACTTGTCCCATCACAGGACCTATAAAACTTGCTCAGATATAAAGGTATTGGATGATCCCCGGTGAGACAGCTGATCAGGCTATCCTATAAAACTTGTTCCAGAACTCAGAGACTAGCTAGGTCTCTATCACGCTGGGCTGGTGGTTATAATAGGGTGCGCAACCACTTCGCCTCTTACGCTAACTTCCAGGCCGTTACGGGCCTTCTGCGCACACTCATCCAATTATCTGATCATTTTTATCCAGTTTTCCAAATCACTTACCAATCTCTTGTCAAAACAATTATAACTAGCACATTTTCCTAAACATTTTCATTCTATTCAAAATTTTAGAGATAGGTATTTTCAGAAGTTACTTTTCCCCCAAAACACAAGTTAATAAAATAATTTGAAACCCAGGGGATACGTAACTTAAATCATTCTGTTCCAGTATGTAATTTAAATCAACAATTATTCATATCTACTGAACCGTAAAAGATTTGTTCAGGGGTACTTGCCTTGCAGAGCTTTACAACTAATACCGATTGACCTTGAGCCGACACGGACGCTCAGGCTTTTAACGTCTAACCGCAAGATTACCTTGGATTCGACTTCAACACTTAGGTCCTTCGATTGGTACCTTACTGAGCTCGTCGACTGTCCACTAGGCTATCCAACGCCAACTCTTGGGCTTTCCGACTAGCACCTACAAAGTCGAAATACCCTAATTTAGACCTTCGATTATGCTTGACATATCCTCGCTAACCATCTACCCGAACGTTAACAAAACCCGACTCGCAATACCTCATATAATAATACACGTATTAATTAGGGCTCACGTTCTTGAAAATCAGTTCGGTGTTCATTTTCAGAAAATAGGTACATTTATCCTCTTATGAAACTAGGGTTATCGATTTTCGTAAAATATTTCATCACAACACATAATCGGATTTCATACAAAATAGCTACATATAATTGATCGATGTTTCGATAGCCATTGGGTACGGCCTCGTATTTCCGTAATTAAATTTTCCGGAAATCGGCAGCACCTCCTTTGATTATCGGCTAACCCGTCGAACATCCCGACGTCAAATCAATCTCAATACAATTCCCAACCACCGGTTCCAGTCAACATTGACAATTCACAAATTCACAAACACCAATTAAATACACTTATTATTCATTATTATTCACATTTTTATGTCTTAACTCGCATTTTATAACTTTATTCACAAATTGCATTTTAAATCGTATTTTGTATTTTAAATTTTTAGGACTCAGATCGAATCATCATAGTCCACCGTCGGCTCACCGAAGCTCATCGCCGACGGCGATAAAATTTACAGGTACCCGATTAATTTCGGGTTCCAACATAAATTTCATCGATTACTCAAATTATTTTCCACACGAAAAATATATTTTATATCACGAATGCTACTCGAGTAATTTCTGCAGAAAATAATAATTAATTCAATAAAATAATTCTCAAGACCAACGTGTGTTACCACGCGCACCATATTAACAATCGGATAAACACAGAACAGGCAGACGGCAAGGCAGTAACGCGGCGGTGGCACAACGGCACCACCGCACAAACCCCACAGCCGCAACACTGAACCCACATAAGCTTTATATGTATATACGTATTAATCCAACAACAGAGGCACAGAAACACAAATTCAGGCACACCCCTTCTACCACCGTCGCCTCGCCGGTGAACCGGCGGCAACGGGCGGCCGGGGAAAGAAAAAGAACATCGATAATTACCACGAAAAGAGAATTACAGGGGTGGTTGTAAAGAATCGAACGGAGAGAGCAAAGACAAAAGTGAGGGTAGAGAGACAGAGAGATTCACGAGAGAGAGAATCAAAAGAGAGATTGGAGAGGAAAGAGTCGGGTTATACCCGATTAACAACAACAGCCCCCCCCCCTTTTCTTTTATTTTTATTTATCATATAAACCTCGCAACAGAAACTTTATCTGACCCGAAATTTAGTTTTTAACGAGCGATTCACGGGTAATTAAAACCCGAACGCTAATAAAATATTTTATAAAATATCACAAATAATTAAAAGTTATCTAAAATAATTCTTCCATAATTTGAAATTATTTTTAAAAATGCAACTAATATCAGAATTTATCGATCAAATAAAACAACACGCGGGTGGAACTAATCCATAAAAATTTCGGAATAAATTTTAAAATTCTCGAAATATTCTAAACCAAATAAAATATGAATTTCATAATTTTTGAAGAATTTTGGAGTTAAATACGGATTTAACAAATAATTGCAATCAGAAAATCATATATGGCTAAATATTTGATGAAATATTGATTTCTCAATTTTGAAAACTCCTAAAAATAATTAATAAAATTATGAAGCCATAAAAATGATTTTAGAGATAACTCAAATATTTATGAAAATAAATCCTGAATAAAATCACCTTTAAATATAAAAGTGACACAACACAACTTCACAACGAATTACACAATTAATACACGAACACCACAATCACACATAATTACTTAAAATATTAACAAAATAATATTCAGCTGACAGAACCCACAGACCTATTTTATTTATGCAATTATTTAATAATTACACATTTAATATTACAGAAATGTACGAGTCGTTATAATCTTCCCCCCTTAAAAAGATTCTGTCCTCAGAATCTGATTTTAACCAAACAAGTGAGAATATTTGTCAAGAATATCTGACTTTAACTCCCAAGTAGATTCTTCTACTCGAGGATTCATTCAAAGCACACTCACTAAGAATATAGACGCATTCCTAAGGACTCACTCATAACGATCTAGGTTTTGGGTCAATCATTCCACGCAAAACAATTTGGACAAGAGCCCATTGACTCCTACTCAACGATTTGGTTCGAATCAAGAACATATCGCTTTAATAATGACATGCAAAACACATTATAAATGTCTGCAACTGTAATAACAATGCTAATTTATGAGCACTTCATCTATCTTCCTCGATACCCCACGGGTACATATATTTAGGGCTCAACTCGCCCCTTCTAATTAAACCTAACCAATTTCTTTCAAGGTGAAATTTTATCAACACCCGCGATCCTAGTTTTATATCCATACTCTTTCGATGCAAATCCGTCTTCTTTCTTTGTCCATCCTAAGCTGCTTCAACTCTTTTCTGAATCAACACCACTACGTTCTTGGTGCGCTAAATTTACGCAAGTTCTAACAACATTTCTACTCCCACTTTCTCTCAATAGAGGGGAACTCACACTTATGCTCACACAGGCTTCGTAAGGTAGCATTCCCTACTAACATGATAATTATTAACATAGAGGACTCAATCAATGGTAGGTGTTCACTACAGTTTTCAAACATTCGAACACCTCTTACTCATTTTCATCAGTTAAGACTAGAGAGTAATCTCATATATTTACTTCTTATTCGAATCCCAACTTTCAATATTTCCAATTCTTTTAATAATTCCTTAGTAATCTTAATCACATTCAATCCGTCTTTTCTACTCAAGACATCTGTCCCTAAATGGACCTTGCTTGGTTGGTAGTTACTCAAACAACCGTGGCTCATAATCAATTTTGACCAAAATTTCATACTTTTGAAGTTTAGTATACAATTGCTACTTTTCAACCCTTCGCAGACACCTCTTCAGGTGTTCAACTTGGCCTTCCGTAGTCCTTAAATGGGCGAGGATGTTATCAATAAATACAATTACACCATCCAAGTACTCCTTGTACACCATGTTCCTTAATTCCTTATAGACAACTGATACAATTGTTATCCCATATATTATCACCACAACCTGCAACGCTAACTCATCCTAATCACAACCTTTGATATGTCCTCAGATTGGATCTTAAGTCAATCCCCGAGAACTAACACACTCCTTGAATTAAGTCATATAATTAATTAATTCTTAATAGGGGTTACTCATTCTTATTCGTCATTTTGTTAAACTCCCGGTAATCATTACATACTCTCATAATTTCCTCCTTCTTTTTAGCAACATCTCTGGCGTAAACTAAGGGACTATATCTGGTATGCTCATTTTCCTGACTAATATCTTTTACATTTATCGAACTATTATTTCGCCCCACTGGCCTTCAAAGAGATTCCAAGGCAATTATATATTACTCAACTTCCTTCAACTTAAGTATTTTCTTCCTTGTATCTTTACACAAGGTGGATCTACTTTATCTCTTTAGCTTATTAACTCATTTCTTCACATGATTGGAAGAGCTTCTTATCTTGCTCCTTCCTTTAGAAACTCATCCTACTACTGGCTTCCATACACTTTACTATTCGCTTCTCCAGAATTAATCTTTGCCTTTTGAAAGAACAACCAATTCGTTACTAAAATTGTATCAAACTCCTCTAACTTTAAGGGTGTCAGATCAGCTACACTACGTCAGAATTTTAACCATTCGAACTTATGGTTACTCTGGAAGTTCTACCTCTAGCTGTGCTGGGTATTGGACCTTGGGATGTAGTACCTTGAGTAACCATTCCACAACTCCTTGCAATATGCTCAACCTTCCTATAATGGTAGCAAATAACTCCTGGATCTTTCTGGGTTACACTCCAACACAGCCTGACCCTTGACCACATTCGAAACATTGAACATTCTTTGTTTTCGAATTTGAAAACCACGTTAGCATTTAACTTTATATAATTGGAACCGACTTCTATATAACTGACCATTAACTGATAAAATTAACCAACTCTCTCTTTTAATTGATCAATTAGAGTATCAACAGAAACATCAGTAACACATCATAGCAGACGCTGTATCTTTAAAAGTAGGGTATTTTTCAAAAAAAATTGGGCAGCATTTCCTCTATATTACTGACTACCAGTCGGGCTCAAGCCGACACCAACAATCAACCAACAACCATATCAATCCATCAACATCAACCAAACCACCAACAAATATACTAACCATCTTCCACCACTCCATTCCACGGTTCACAATATTATGACACATAACATATTAATAACCATATGTATCACTAACCAACTAATAAAATGAAGTTGGCTATTTCAGCCACAAGTACCAACAAACAACCTCGCAACCTAGGTCAACTTAAGGATCTCTGCTAGGCCTACTAGTCCAAGTTTCAGCTAACTATTCTTCTAAAGGCAATTCCCTATCATTTGCCATTGACTCGACAACCACTGAATTAACTTTTCTAAGATAACAACCTTTTCCAATGGGTCACAAATCCTTTCTGCTGCCATCATTCCAAAATAACAACCGGATACAGAACTTTTATTTCTCCTAACGGTCAATTCTTCATTTACTTTCCATAACTAGAACGATCTGAGCATAGTGGTTACCGAAGGAAATTCATTGCCATAAAATACAAAATAAAATTTCGAGATCAGGAAAATTCATTCTAAAAGAAACCTGAAGGAAATGCGGATATGACTGGGAGCAACCATACAAGTACATAAGATGGCCAATCTTAGTACCATACAGTTTACAACACATAATTCAGTGGCGTCCCACCAGACCCTTTGTCACAGAGATAAATAGTCACATCATATGTATTGTATGCCCCAATCAACCGATAGAACCTCCGAGGAAAGAAATATAAGGGCTCAAGGTATAAACCTCAGTACTAATCCATATTCACTATAAGACTCGGCTGTCATGGCAGCCGTTGACTATTACCCTTCCACAAGAACTTTCACGATCAGATTCGCTTACTCAAGAAAAGAAACTAGAAACCTCAACTAGACATTGCCAATGATACCTATATATAAGGGAGACTTACTAAAATCTAGGGCAGTTCCAGGCAATCCTCAACAGACATCAGGGTTACGCCTTCGAACCCTTGACTAAACTCACAGACTTGCTCCTCTGGTTGAGTTGCTGACTCATATATATATAGAATAAACCTTCTTGCACTCTTCTGACTCTATTCCTAACCTAAATCAGGGACTCAAACCTGTAGCTCTGATACCAACCTGTGACGGCCTCAACCCCGGGGTCAGGAGTTGATGTCACTAACAACAATACTAATAAACAACATAACCCAGCTTATTAATTATACATAATTTCGACCCCTTTACCAAGACCTTTTCCAGGTTTAAGTATGACTTAGGTTACAACCATCACAAAACCAACTTACTAAGGACAATTCAAACAATACTATCTTTATTCAGCAACTCAACAGACCCGCTTGGGTCCAACACAACTACCTCAGAGGAGCCTGACACGGAAGGAACTGGAACTCTGCCCCGACTACCACTGAAGAATCTCCTAGATATCTGCAATACATATACAAAACATTGTTGCAAGGGTGAGCAATCAATTGCTCAGCAGTACCACTATATGAATAGTAATCAAAGACAGTTTATGATAAATAATTATAGGAACAGAAATCATAACTTGCTATAAAACAAGTAAAACATGTATGAACTGGATATCAAAACTAGCATGCTCTGCAAAACCAAATCATTAGTTGTGTGCTGTGCATAAATATCAATTTCAATCTTAGCATGTTTCTTTCGTTTTCAAATCTTCTGTCCCATCGCAGGACCCATAAAACCATTTGTCCCGTTACGGGGACCCAAAATCATTTGTTCCGTTACGGGAACCATAAAACTTATCCCATCACAGGATCTATAAAACTTGTCCCATCACAGGACCTATAAAACTTGCTCAGATATAAAGGTATTGGATGATCCCCGGTGAGACAGCTGATCAGGCTATCCTATAAAACTTGTTCCAGAAATCAGAGACTAGCTAGGTCTCTATCACGCTGGGCTGGTGGTTATAATAGGGTGCGCAACCACTTCGCCTCTTACGCTAACTGCCAGGCCGTTACGGGCCTTCTGCGCACACTCATCCAATTATCTGATCATTTTTATCCAGTTTTCCAAATCACTTACCAATCTCTTGTCAAAACAATTATAACTAGCACATTTTCCAAAACATTTTCATTCTATTCAAAATTTTAGAGATAGGTATTTTCAGAAGTTACTTTTCCCCCAAAACACAAGTTAATAAAATAATTTGAAACCCAGGGGATACGTAACTTAAATCATTCTGTTCCAGTATGTAATTTAAATCAACAATTATTCATATATACTGAACCGTAAAAGATTTGTTCAGGGGTACTTGCCTTGCAGAGCTTTACAACTAATACTGATTGACCTTGAGCCGACACGGACGCTCAGGCTTTTAACGTCTAACCGCAAGATTACCTTGGATTCGACTTCAACACTTAGGTCCTTCGATTGGTACCTTACTGAGCTCGTCGACTGTCCACTAGGCTATCCAACGCCAACTCTTGGGCTTTCCGACTAGCACCTACAAAGTCGAAATACCCTAATTTAGACCTTCGATTATGCTTGACATATCCTCGCTAACCATCTACCCGAACGTTAACAAAACCCGACTCGCAATACCTCATATAATAATACACGTATTAATTAGGGCTCACGTTCTTGAAAATCGGTTCGGTGTTCATTTTCAGAAAATAGGTACATTTATCCTCTTATGAAACTAGGGTTATCGATTTTCGTAAAATATTTCATCACAACACATAATCGGATTTCATACAAAATAGCTACATATAATTGATCGATGTTCCGATAGCCATTGGGTACGGCCTCGTATTTCCGTAATTAAATTTTCCGGAAATCGGCAGCACCTCCTTTGATTATCGGCTAACCCGTCGAACATCCCGACGTCAAATCAATCTCAATACAATTCCCAACCACCGGTTCCAGTCAACATTGACAATTCGCAAATTCACAAACACCAATTAAATACACTTATTATTAATTATTTTTCGCATTTTTATGTCTTAACTCACATTTTATAACTTTATTCGCAAATTGCATTTTAAATCGTATTTTGTATTTTAAATTTTTAGGACTCAGAACGAATCATCATAGTCCACCGTCGGCTCACCGAAGTTCATCGCCGACGGCGATAAAATTTACAGGTAACCGATTAATTTCGGGTTCCAACATAAATTTCATCGATTACTCAAATTATTTTCCGCACGAAAAATATATTTTATATCACGAATGCTACTCGAGTAATTTCTACAGAAAATAATAATTCATTCAATAAAATAATTCTCAAGACCAACGTGTGTTACCACGCGCACCATATTAACAATCGGATAAACACAGAACAGGCAGACGGCAAGGCGGCAACGCGGCGGTGGCACAACGGCACCACCGCACAAACCCCACAGCCGCAACACTGAACCCACATAAGCTTTATATGTATATACGTATTAATCCAACAACAGAGGCACAGAAACACAAATTCAGGCACACCCCTTCTACCACCGTCGCCTCGCCGGTGAACCGGCGGCAACGGGCAGCCGGGGAAAGAAAAAGAACATTGATAATTACCACGAAAAGAGAATTACAGGGGTGGCTGTAAAGAATCGAACGGAGAGAGCAAAGACAAAAGTGAGGGTAGAGAGACAGAGAGATTCACGAGAGAGAGAATCAAAAGAGAGATTGGAGAGGAAAGAGTCGGGTTATACCCGATTAACAACAACAGCCCCCCCCCCCCTTTTCTTTTATTTTTATTTATCATATAAACCTCGCAACAGAAACTTTATCTGACCCGAAATTTAGTTTTTAACGAGCGATTCACGGGTAATTAAAACCCGAACGCTAATAAAATATTTTATAAAATATCACAAATAATTAAAAGTTATCTAAAATAATTCTTCCATAATTTGAAATTATTTTTAAAAATGCAACTAATATCAGAATTTATCGATCAAATAAAACAACACGCGGGTCGAACTAATCCATAAAAATTTCGGAATAAATTTTAAAATTCTCGAAATATTCTAAACCAAATAAAATATGAATTTCATAATTTTTGAAGAATTTGGAGTTAAATTCGGATTTAACAAATAATTGCAATCAGAAAATCATATATGGCTAAATATTTGATGAAATATTGATTTCTCAATTTTGAAAACTCCTAAAAATAATTAATAAAATTATGAAGCCATAAAAATGATTTTAGAGATAACTCAAATATTTATGAAAATAAATCCTGAATAAAATCACCTTTAAATACAAAAGTGACACAACACAACTTCACAACGAATTACACAATTAATACACGAACACCACAATCACACATAATTACTTAAAATATTAACAAAATAATATTCAGCTGACAGAACCCACAGACCTATTTTATTTATGCAATTATTTAATAATTACACATTTAATATTACAGAAATGTACGAGTCGTTATAGGTAGCATACATGATATCAGGTCTACTAGCAGTTAGATAGAGTAGAGAGCCAATCATACCTCTGTAGTCAGTAATATCTACTGATTTACCGGTATCCTTATCCAGTTTTGTTGCAGTGGCCATTGGAGTGGATGCACTTGAACAATCTTGCATTCCAAATTTCTTTAGCAAGTTTCTGGTGTACTTGGTTTGACAAATAAAAGTGCCTTCCTCATTCTGCTTGACTTGAAGGCCCAGAAAATAGCTAAGTTCCCCCATCATACTCATCTGATATCTTGACTGCATAAGTTTGGCAAACTTCTTGCAAAGTTTGTCATTTGTAGATACAAAAATGATATCATCAACATAAATCTGGACCAGAAGTAAGTCCTTTCCATGGTTGAGATAGAACAGTGTTTTGTCTTTTGTCCCTCTGTTGAATCCACTTTCCAGAAGAAACTGAGCTAAAGTCTCATACCATGCTCTAGGAGCTTGCTTAAGTCCATAAAGTGCTTTGTCAAGTCTGTAGACATAATCTGGATGTTTGGTATCTACAAAACCTGGAGGTTGTTCAACATACCTCTTCCTCCAATTCTCCATTGAGAAAAGCACTTTTCACATCCATTTGAAAGACAGTAAACTTTTTGTGAGCAGCATAAGCCAAAAATATCCTTATGGCTTCTAACCTAGCAACTGGTGTAAATGTTTCATCATAATCAATTCCCTCCTGTTGAGAATATCCTTTTGCAACCAGCCTTGCCTTATTCCTTGTAATTATGCCATCACTGTCAGTTTTGTTTCTGAATACCCACTTTGTACCAACAACAGATCTATTATTTGGTCTTGGTACTAGGGTCCAGACTTTGTTTCTTTCAAATTCATTCAACTCTTCCTGCATTGCTTGCACCCAATCAGCATCTTGAAGAGCTTCTTCCACTTTCTTTGGCTCGGTCTGAGAGAGAAAAGAATTGTAAAGACACTCATTTGAAGTACATGTTCTAGTTCTGACACCTGCATAAGGATTTCCAATTATCAAATCAGGTGTATGTGATTTTGTCCACTTCCTTGCAGATGGAAGGTTTTCTCTAGAACTGGATGCTCCCCCATGATCCATGCTATCTCCATTTTCTGATGCTCCCCCTGAAACTATGCTTTCTGAGTTGGATTCTTCAGTATTTAGATTTTCAGTACTATCAGAACTTGGCTTATCAGAACTTGACGAATCAGAACTTGAAGAGCCAGATGCATGTTCAAATGTTTCTTGAGATGTGGTAGGATTTTGAGTATGCTCCCCCTGCATAGGAGCATCTTCATTTAACGTAGTCACCACAGTTTCAATAACATCAGACTTTAATCCATCAGAGTTTGCAGTATCAGGACTTAGACTGTCAGGATTTTCAGTATCAGAATATGAGTCTTCATTTTCAAATCTCAGCTGATCATGGTCAACGAAATCTTTAAGACCAGTGATCTTCTTGTCATCAAAAGAGACATTGATAGATTCCATGACCACTTTTGTTCTCAAATTATAGACTCTGAAGGCTTTTGTGGAAAGTGGATATCCAACAAAGATTCCTTCATCAGCTTTTAGATCAAACTTTGATAGCTGTTCAGGATGAGTCTTGAGAACAAAACACTTGCATCCAAATACATGAAAATATTTCAGATTTGGCTTCTTTTTCTTCACCATCTCATATGGTGTTTTTCCATGCTTGTTAATGAGTGTTGCATTTTGAGTAAAACAAGCAGTCTGCACAGCTTCAGCCCAGAAATAGGTTGGAAGCTTTGCTTCTTCAAGCATTGTACGTGCAGCTTCAATGAGAGTTCTATTCTTCCTTTCAACAACTCCATTTTGCTGTGGAGTTCCAGGAGCAGAAAATTCCTGCTTTATTCCATGGCTTTTGCAGAACTCTTCCATTATCAAATTCTTGAATTCAGTGCCATTATCACTCCTTAAAATTTTTACAGAATCTGTGACCATTTTATCCAGCTGTTTGACATGATCAATCAAGATAGATGCACTTTCACTTTTTGTGTGCAAGAAATACACCCATGTGTATCTGGTGAACTCATCCACTATGACCAACGCATACTTCTTCTTTGCAATAGACATGACATTTACTGGACCAAATAGATCAATATGTATAAGATGATAAGGCTCAAGAATTGATGATTCAGTCTTGTTCTTGAATGAAGATTTTCTTTGTTTGGCTTTCTGACATGAATCACAAAGACCATCAGGAGCAAATACTGTGTTTGGTAATCCTCTCACAAGATCTTTCTTGACCAGTTCATTTATATTGTTGAAATTTAAATGAGAGAGTTTCTTATGCCAATTCCAGCTTTCTTCAATTGATGCTCTACTTAACAGACAGATTGCAGAGCCATCAGTACTTGTTGAAAGCTTAGCTTCATAAATGTTACCACGTCTGTATCCTTTCAGAACAACTTTGCCTTTAGATTTACTCACAACTTCACAGTGTTCTTCAAAGAAATCAACATGATAACCTCTGTCACAGATTTGACTTATACTCAGTAGGTTGTGTTTAAGTCCTGAGACCAGAGCTACTTCTTTAATGATGACATTCCCAAGATTGATATTGCCATATCCCAATGTTTTTCCAATGTTGCCATCTCCATAAGAAACACTTGGGCCAGCTTTCTCCACAAAGTCTGATAGCAGGGCCTTATTTCCAGTCATATGACCTGAACATCCACTGTCCAGAACTAGAATATTTTTCCTGTTGCCCTGCAATCACAAAGACCACTAATTATTAGTTTTAAGGACCCAGACTTGCTTGGATCCTTTGGCCTTATTAAGTTTGTTAACATTTGCAGCGGATTTAGCATCAGAGTTTATGTTAACATTTTTCTTATCAGAATTTACATTATCAGACTTTGAATCAGAATTTACACTAGAAGGAACAATGGAAACTTTCTTCAAAGAAGGTTTTATTTGATAATAATCATAGTACAAACTATGATATTCCTTACAAGTATAAATGGAATGCCATAAACTACCACAATGAAAACAAGGATTTTGTGGTTTATATCTAACTGACTAACTCTTAACTCCTGATTTTGAAGGTAAGGAGTTAATATTCTTATTTTTCCTGCAAAAAGAAGCCAGATGGTTAGAACTTCCACAGTTATGACATGTTTTCCTAGGAGCATCAGGAACAGGTTTATAATCATTGCTTTTATTCACACCTTCCTTTCCATTCCTATTTTTCCTAGGTGATTTTACCTTGTTTGTATTCTTGACATCTTTCAGCTTATGCTTAAGCTGCTTCTTTGTCATTAAGCCTATGTTTACTTCAGCTGTCTTTTCCTGTTTTAGTTTGTCAGAAGTTAATTCCTCTTTAACTTCTGATTTCTCATTATCAGACTTTACAGTTACAAACTTAACAGGTTTTAACTTTGGCTTTTGCTTAACAACAGGCTTAATTTCTTCAGTTCCTTTGTCATTCTTATTCTCTCCATAACCTAAGCCCTCTTTCCAATTTTCACTACTTAGCAAATTTTGAGTTGTTCTGCCAGAGTTAGTCCAAGTCCTGATTATCTCTCTTTCCTTTTCTAACTCAGTTTTTAGAGATTCATTCATTTTTAGCACTTCATCCCTAACATGAAAAGCATCATCTCTATCCTTCTGAGTTTGATGGAATATAACTAACTCTTTTTCTAAGAAATCATTTCTTTTCTTAAAAGCAAGATTTTCAGAAGTTAATCTTTCACATGTTAAGGTTTGATCTCTATAACTAACAAATATGGTTTTAAGATATCTTCTCAACTCATTAATATCATCAGTATGAAAAGCATAAGTAGTCTGAGGTACCTTTATTTCAGCAGCTTCAGAACTGCTCTCAGCACTTTCTTTATCAGCATTTGCCATCAATGCATAGTTCTCCTCACTTTCAGAGTCTGAAGTGTCTGTCCAACTTTTCTGCTTTATGACAAGAGCCTTGCCTCTGTCACCCTTTACCTTCTTGCAGTCAGGAGATATGTGGCCTTTCTCACCACAGTTATAGCATTTAACATTGGTCTAATCTCCTCTGTCAGACTTTCCTCCTCTGCCTTCAGATCTTCTGAAATTCTTCTTATCAGAACTTATGCTTTTTCTGGAAAACTTCTTTCCCTTCCTGAACTTCCTGTATGCAATCTTGGTGATTCCTTTCACCATAAGAGCACACAGCTTCATCATCTCCTCATCAGCATCGGTCTCAGGCAAGCTTTCAGAATCTGAGTCATCATCACTCTCAGAACTTGATGACTCAGTATCAGACTTTATGAAAAGAGCTTTACCCTTGTCTTTCTTTGAGGAAGCTGCCTTGGGGAATTCTTCTTCAGCCTTAAGAGCGACTGTCCTTGACTTTCCTCCTTTCCTCTTGCTTCTTTGTTCCATCTCCAGCTCATGAGTCTTGAGCATTTCATAGATTTCGTCAAGAGTTGTTTCATCAAGATTGTAGTTGTCTCTTATTGTCGTTGCCTTCAAATCCCAGCATTCAGGAAGAGCTAACAGGAACTTAAGGTTTGAATCTTCAAGATCATACTCTTTATCAACCAATGACAAATCATTCAAAAGTTTGACAAATCTATCATATAAATCATTCAATGACTCATTAGTCTTTGAGTCAAAGTGTTTATACTCTTGAGTGAGTATTATCTTCCTGTTCTTCTTAATTGTGTCAGTTCCCTAACACCTTGTTTCCAGAGCATCCCATATCTCCTTAGCAGTCTTGCAGTTGATTACCCTGTTTGACATTACATTATCAATGGCACTATGCAGTAAGTGTCGTACCTTAGCATCCTTAGCAATTGATGTTATGTCTTCAGCAGTATAATCACTCTTCTCCTTTGGTACGGTCATTGTTGCTTCACCTGCAACTGCAACAGCGAGTTTGGTTGGTTTTTGAGGACCTTCCTTGATTCTATCCAGGTATTCTGGATCTGTTGCTTCCAGGAACATGGTCATCCTTACCTTTCATATGGGATATTCAGATGGTCTCAGTATGGGGACTCTGATGGTCTCATACCGACTCTGAATTAGTGTCTTTGGTGGTTCCTCAGTTGTGGTAGGCTTAGTTGGAGTTTCTGTGTCCGACATGATTGTGTTTGGATCTTTAACTGTATGTAAGTTAACAGATAGGCTCTGATACCAATTGTTAGGTCACACACACACTGTAGAGGGGGTGAATACAGTGTATAGTACACTCAAATTGAACTTTAAGATCTTAAGTAACAGAAAACAAACTTTATTGAAACAATAAACTCTGTTACAGTATGGAACTGTTACCTCTCAGTGATGAACAAATATCACGAGAGCTGCTAGGGTTATATAGAATAATAACTTCGATAATAACACTTATAGTGTAAACCCTATGCTTGTGTTTATATACTACACAATTACAAGATAATCACTAATTGATATGGAATATAAGTCTGCTTCCTAAAATATATCAATCAGATATCTTTTCTTCCAAGTATTCCATTCTTCACGGAATTCCTTCTTCATGCATATCTCTTCTTATGTTTATCTCGATCTTCTTTCCTTTAATCAGCTATTGTCCTTATCTGATTGTCCTTCAGCACTTAAGTTCTGATATCTATCTTCTGATGATTATCTCCTGATAATATAAGTACTGATATCCTTAAGTCCTGACTTCCAGTATAAGTACTGATCAACAGTTAAGTACTGATTTATCCTGTTCACGTAAGATCTGAAAGCTAAACATAAAACATATTAGCCATGACATTATCAAATATATCTAACACTAAGCATCGTGAATGGGAAAATAAGTGATTAAATAAGATAGGCTTGACACAAGTTCCATGCCTTGTATTTAATCGTGACATTGCAGGGTAGAAGGAATTAATTGTACGGTAACTACTCACTGAATAGGTTCTTGGTATTCTAAGCAGTGAATTCGTATTATCCGGATAGTCGCGATATACTGAGAAGTTTCCCTCACGATGTATAATAAATATGATTAATTAATTAATCATATTTAATGAATTAGAGAATTTATATAAATAATAATAAAATAGTTTTATTATTATTTATTTCTACTACCGGCTTAATATTGAATCTACAGGGTCACACCATAAAAGAGAATGATTTAATGGTGGAGGAATTAATTAATAATGGCTAATAATTATTTATTTATAAAATAAATAATTAATTGGCAAATTTAATAATTGATTAAATGAGATTTAATTGATTATAAATTAATTAAGAAAAGGTTCTTAATATTATTAATTAAGAATTTAATTTTTGGAAATTAAATCAAGTGAGAGAATTATTTCTAAAGAGTTTAGAAAAAGGATTAATAATTAAAAGGTGTTTTAATTATTAGTGAGAATAATAAAGGATTAATAATAATAATATTTTATGGAAAATTTTCAGCTGAAAATTTTGCCTATAAATATACTATTATAAACCCTATTTTTGCCTCAACCAAAAAGATTTACAAAACCCTAATTCTCTCCATCTCCTCCTCCTTCATTACATCGTTTTCTTGGTGGATACCGGTGGAGTGCTTCACACTTGAGGAGCAGCTGCTAAGGATCTCCGTTCATCATTCTTGGATCGCTATTAAAGACCTCCATCTTTCCATTAATGTATTGCTTCTTAAGGTAAATATACTGAACTACGAATTAAATATTATTTTTCGCATGAATCATGTGGAGGGTTTCATTTTTTTTAAGATTAAATTTACGTTTTCACTGCGTTTATGTGCTAAAAACTCTTCAATGGCATCAGAGCTACTTACAAAAAGTTTTTAATTCGTTTATGTGTTTAACTGTTTTCGATATATGAGCATGTACGTGATTCGCCATGATTTGATGTTGATATAATATGCTTATATATGTATGGTTTTGAATATATGATATTCATGTGAGTTGTATAATCATAAGATGATTATGTAATCTGTATATATACTGATATATACATGATTTATGTTTGTTCTAATTATGAGAATCATATTAGATACGGATTCTGAATTGGCTGCTGCAGATTTGCTGAAATCTGGGTCTGGTGTCCGATTTACGCAAACGAATACCCTATTCCATAGGTAAACGAGCGTCTGAACAAAACTGATAGCTTCAGCTATCAGCGACTCGTCTGTAAGGCGTTTGACGTTGTTTACTACCCGTAAACAGTGATTCTTGTTTTTCTGGTTTGATTCTGATTTTTCTGATTTTTGTCATATTTTCTTTTTATGATTAGATCATGGATAATATGATATGTTAAGATCAGATTATGTGTTTTAAGATGCTTTTATGTGTTGTATGAGCATGGTGGATGGTTATGGCCTTTCAACCTTAATGTAATGGTTTTGGTTTTGGTTTTAAATACGACTTGCATGTCGTCAATCTTTGTAATCATAAATCTCGAATGTAACTCAAGTTATTCTTGTAAGTTCATTAGATTAGTTTTACTTTCAATCATGTAATGTAATTGAAGACTCAAGAAGGCTATCCAATGGAGGTGATACAAAGAAGAAGACGAGGTATACAAGAAGTCTAAACAAAAAAGAAGACTTATGTAATAAGTAGTTGTATTTATTTCCATCACCATATTAGATTGACCTTAATCTTTATCATGAGCTTGATAAAGATCACATAGGATGGGGCCATAACCAAACACATTTACTTTATTGCACTTTACATTTACTTGTTTATTTAATTTTATATATGAGATATATGCCTATGTTTACCATGCGATGATAGATTTAGGTGAACTTAAATCAATATAAGGCGTGCTCTAGAAAATCTAGAATAGGAATCATTTCTTGCCTTAACAATAAATATTATGAATACGATCATGAGATTCTTGTGTTTATGAAACACGTAATTGAATATGAATTTTCAATATTGAGAGAAACGATGATTCTGTCAACAACAGATTTCTATCTGTAAGAAAGGGTTATTAAGTGACGCCTCTTGACAATGCTCCACCCGATCTGGGAATCATCTGATTATCGATTATTGATTTGAAATATTTAATTTAAAAGGAAGAATCTCTTTATAATATGATTATGATTGTAACGTAATATAATCCCTCTAAAATTAAATAATATCACGTAGTAATTGGCCAATGACACAACGGGCTTGTGTCGGTCATAGCCTTCCAACATGGTAGAAAGTGGTTCTTATTTTTAAATCATTGTTGTTTCGTGCTACAACCGAGGGCTTTGATTTTGAAATAAGAAATACTTGTCTGTTACATAGAGATGTGTACATTGAATTAGAATCTAAAGGTCGGTACGTGCTACAGCCATGGGCCGTTGGAGACTGATTCAATTGTACAAAATGTTGGGTTAGACTTGACTTAGAATATTGAGTTTGTCGTGCCACAGCCGTGACTCAATTATTCAAGAGGCTAAAGTTATATTAGGGAATAACATAAGATGTAATTGACAAGAGTTGTCTGCCTATTGAACATCACATGATGTTTCGTGCCACAGCCGAGGTTGTGTGATGGAATGTAGAATCCCTATTTCCACTAGCATTATGAATGCTTAATTTTCACTTAGGGGGTTGAAAAAATTAGATAAACTAGTGGGAGACAATTATGATTAAAGACCCGATTCATATAGTGTTTTGAAATGAAATTGAATATTTGTTAAGTGTTGTTATGTGTTTATCATTTACAGAATTACTGTATTTGTCATGTCTCTTGTACTATCACTCCGGAGCATACTAGATTCTCATAAGTTGACTGGTCCTAATTTAGCTGTTTGTTTTCACTGTAACAAGTTGGGGCACTGGAAGAGGAACTGCAAGGTTTACCTTGCAGAATTGAAGAAGAAGAAGGGTAGTAAGACTACCGCTTCTGATTCAGGCATGTTCATGATCGAAGTTAATATGTCACTAGGTCAAATTTCTACTTGGGTATTAGATACCGCCTGTGGTTCTCATATTTGCAATTCGTTGCAAGGACTAAAGGGAAGTAGGACTCTTGAAAAAGATGAGGTGATTCTACGTATGGGCAATGGAGCAAGGGTTGCGGCCATATCTGTAGGATCATTTAATTTACATATGCCTACGGGCAAGACTATTATTTTGAATAATTGTTATTACGTTCCCTCTATTGTGAGGAATATTTTTTTTATTCCTATGTTGGATGTGGATGGTTTTTCATTTATTATTAAGAATAATGAATGTTCTATCCTTAGAGATAATGTTCTTTTTGGACGTGACATTTTAAATAATGGTCTGTATGTATGTGACGTAGAGCATGATTTACTTCAGATTGAACAAACTAATAAAAAAAATGAGAAGATGAAAATATGACCTATTTATGGCACTGTAGGCTAGGTCATATTAGTGAAAATAGACTGCGGACATTGCATAAGGAAGGGTTACTTGACCCCTTTGATTTTGAATCATATCCTACATGCGAATCTTGTCTATTGGGTAAAATGACCAAATCTCCATTTAGTGGACATGGAGAAAGGGCTGCAGATTTGTTAGGATTGGTACATACAGATGTATGTGGACCAATGTCTACGCAAGCCATGGGTGGATTTTCGTACTTCATTACTTTCATAGATGATAAATCTAGATTTGGATATGTGTATTTGATGAAACACAAATCTGAAGCCTTTGAAAAGTTCAAAGAATATAAACATGAAGTGGAGAAACAAACCAAATACAGTATTATAACTCTTCGATCAGATCGAGGTGGTGAATACTTGAATAGAGAGTTTCTAGATTATCTCAAAAAAATGGTATAGTCTCCCAGTGGACTCCTCCATACACTCCATAGTTAAATGGGGTATCTGAAAGGAGAAATCGAACTTTGTTAGACATGGTTCGGTCCATGATGAGCTATGCGAATCTTCCAGTATTCCTATGAGGTTATGCATTGGAAACCTCAGCATATTTACTGATTAAGGTGCCTTCCAAATCTGTTCCTCAAACACCATATGAGATATGGAAAGAAAGGAAACCGAGTCTTAAACACGTTAAGATTTGGGGATGTCTAGCTTATGTCAAGAAAGTTGACCCAGATAAGCTGGAATCTCGATCCGTAAAATGTAATTTTGTGGGATATCCTAAAGAGACTTTGGGGTATTACTTTTACACCGATCATCGGGTGTTTGTCTCCATACATGCTACCTTCTTGGAAAAAAGAGTTTATCCTTGAAGGAAACAGTGGGAGCAAAATTGAACTTGATGAAGTTCAAGAAGCACAAACTACTACGGATCTAGTGGAAACACCTGTTCAGACTGAACAACCTTCTGTGGAACAGCCCATTCGTAGGACAGGGAGAGTGTCTCGCCAACCTGAGAGGTATCATGACCTTGTCAATGAGAATGACAATGAGTTGTCAATCATTGATGATGACAACCCTGTGACCTATAATGAGGCTATAAGTAGTGTTGACTCAGAGAAATGGCATAGTGCCATGAAATCCGAAATGGAATCTATGTATACCAACCAAGTATGGACTTTGGTTGAGGCGCCTGAAGGTGTTAAGCCTATTGGGTGCAAGTGGGTATACCAAAGAAAGATTGGAGCAGATGGCCAGGTGGAGACCTATAAGGCCAGGCTCGTGGCAAAAGGATTCAAACAAAGGCAAGGGATTGACTTTGATGAAACTTTTTTGCCTATAGCCCTGTTAAAATCAATTCGGATTTTGCTTGCGATTGCTGCTTACTACGACTATGAGATCTGGAAAATGGACGTGAAAACGGACTTCCTCAATGGGGAACTTGAGGAGGAAGTGTATATGACACAGCCAAAGGGTTTTCTTTCCAAGGGAAATGAACACCTAGTGTGTAAGCTGCTGTGAACCATATATGGTTTAAGGCAAGCTTCTCATAGATGGAACATCCGTTTTGATGAGACAACCAAAGAGTTTGGTTTTATCAAAAACATAGATGAACCATGTGTCTACAAGAAGGTTAGTGGGAGCGCGGTAACATTTCTTGTATTGTATGTGGATGACATACTTCTTATAGGAAATGATAAACCGATGCTACAATCAGTCAAAGTATGGCTATCGAAGAACTTCACAATGAAGGACTTGGGAGAAACATCCTACATTCTCGGTATAAAGATCTATAGAGATAGATCAAGAAGAATGATAGGTCTTACCCAGGGTACATACATCCAGAAAGTGCTTAAAAGGTTTAGCATGGAAAACTCCAAAAGAGGTCTCATACCGATGAGCCATGGAGTGTCCCTTTCCGAAAAAATGTCTCCTAAGACACCTGAGGAAAGAGAGCGTATGAGTAAGATTCCTTATGCTTCAACAATAGGATCTATCACGTACGCAATGTTGTGTACAAGGCCTGATGTTGCTTATTCAATTAGTGTGACGAGCAGATATTAGTCCAATCCAGGTGAAGACCACTGAAAAGCAGTGAAAAACATCCTTAAGTACTTGCGAAGGACTCAGGATATTTTTCTTGTTTTTGGTGGTGAATCTCAGTTGAAAATAAAGGGTTATACTGACTCTAGTTTTCAATCAGAAAGTGATAAATGATTAACACTACCACACTTTACATATATTTTTCTAGGTGCATACTTATCAGGTGTGTAGTTGTTATGTTTTTTAATCCCTACTTTCCCATTCCTCTTTGGTTTCCTTTTTGATTCTGCTTTGACCTCGATCTTTTTCAACATGTCATTCAATTGCTTCATTGAAAGATAACCTATATTCATTTTCCCTGCATCCTTGGTTGTACTTGATTCTTCTGAGACAAAATTCTTAGTAACTGAACCATATTTCTCATTAAGCTTTTCTAGCTTTCCTTTGTTGATAGTCTTTTTCTACATCAACGGATGAGTATCATCTTGAAAGAGATATGTCCTAAGTCCAATCATGTATGAGGATTTAGGAATTACTTTTATGTAATCTGTTTTGATTTCATTGATACTAATAAAAGGCTTGTTTTGTTTTTATTGTGGGCTCTATCTATTTGAATGTTTAAATAAGATATACCACAGCTTAGAGAAAAGCTTTTTATGGATTGTGATGAGATCATAATAATGAGACCTAAAAGATGATAACTCTAAACTTAAATAGTTCCTGGTCGTAGGATTACTAACTGGTAATTAATAATCCGCAAAGATCGGTACATACTATGTTTGCTTCATTATGAAGGATGTCTGTTCTCATAGACATTTGTGTGGTGATACTATAGCTAGTATGTAGGTGCTTATTATAGAATAAGTTCACTGAACATGACTCACACAGCTGAACAACTGATGGAGTTCACTCACGTGTCAGCAATTGTTCACATAGTGATAGTTGTACAAGTATCCTTAGACTTGAGGTCATCATAGTCATCTTGTGTACACTGAACTATGATTTGGTTTAGTTCTTAGTCTCAAGGGACAATTATAAGACTTTAAGAGGAAAGCACAAATCCCTTTTCGTTTAGCCGATATCTCTTGAAGTATTTGTTTTGAAAAGCCTGCGGGCTCTACTGGGTATAGGAATTTGTACACGAAGATAGTGTATGATCAATAAAGGATCTACCCCTTCTAGTGTAGGAAGAAAATGTTCAATGCTGATCCACTTATGTTAGTTCAGGAATCTCTGGCCAGAGTGAATGAAATTAGAAAGGAGTTTCTAATTTACATTAAATAGAACTAAGCATGGTGAATGGGAAAGCAAGTGATTAAATAAGATAGGCTTGATACAAGTTCCATGCCTTGTATTTAATCGTGACATTGCAGGATAGAAGGAATTAATTATACGATAACTACTCACTGAATAGGTTCTTGGTATTCTAAGCAGTGAATTCGTATTATCCGGATAGTCGCGATATGCTGAGAAGTATCTCTCACGATGTAGAATAAATATGATTAATTAATTAATCATATTTAATGAATCAGAGAATTTATATAAATAATGATAAAATAGTTTTATTATTATTTATTTCTACTACCGGCTTAATATTGAACCTACAAGGTCACACCATAAAAGAGAATGATTTAATGGTGGAGGAATTAATTAATAATGGCTGATAATTATTTATTTATGAAATAAATAATTAATTAGCAAATTTAATAATTGATTAAATGAGATTTAATTGATTATAAATTAATTAAGAAAAGGTTCTTAATATTATTAATTAAGAATTTAATTTTTGGAAATTAAATCAAGTGAGAGAATTATTTCTAAAGAGTTTAGAAAAAGGATTAATAATTAAAGGGTGTTTTAATTATTAGGAAGAATAATAAAGGGTTAATAATAATAATATTTTATGGGAAAATTTTCAGCTGGAAATTTTGCCTATAAATATACTATTATAAACCATATTTTTGCCTCAACCAAAAAGATTTACAAAACCCTAATTCTCTCCAGCTCCTCCTCCTTCATTACATCATTTTTTTGGTGGATACCGGTGGAGTGCTTCACACTTGAGGAGCAGCTGCTAAGGATCTCCGTTCATCATTCTTGGATCGCTATTAAAGACCTCCATCTTTCCATTAACGTAAAACTTTTTAAGGTAAACATACTGAACTACGAATTAAATGTTATTTTTCGCATGGATCCTGTGGAGGGTTTCGGTTTTTTTTAAGATTATATTTATATTTTCGTTGCGTTTATGTGCTAAAAACCCTTCAATAAGTACAAGTGATTTTGAAAACTGGATAAAACGATCAGATATGGGATACATAGGGGCCAGAATGGCCTAGTGAGGTTGCGTCAGAGGCTAACTCGGTTGCGCGCATTACATAACCGATTAGTCCAGTAGGTCAGAGACCTAGCTAGTCTCTTGAGTTCCGGAACAGGTTCATGGGATGGCAGTTGGAGCCGTATGGTGTTGATAGCCTGATCAGCTGTCTTCACATATCCGTTACGTATCTGATTTGGCTTTGTGATTCCCGTAAGGGAATAAGTGATTGATACAGTTGATTAATAAATGTGAATAGCATGCTAAAATTGGACTATAGTACTTACACAACACACAACTACGTTTATTTTATAATGAGCATGCTAGTCAGTGATATCCAGTTACATCAGTTTTCTTTATTTACTGTCGCTCGAAATTGATTTTATAGATTGCGGATTTCATGTTGATTATAGTCCTGTTCCTATAACTGTTTATTTTACTGTTTCTATCTTGATATTCATATGTTGGTACTGCTGAGCGATTATGCTCACTCTTGCAACATGTTATATATATATCGCATATGCGTAGAAGACTAGTCAGACCTTGGTAGAACCGTGTCTCCGCCCCTTAAGGACCCGGCTCCTCAGAGGTAGTTAGTATTAGACCAGGTGCGGTCTGATGAGTTGCTGAATAAGTTAGTGTGTCAGACTATTTGAATAAGTGGTTTGTAATAATGAGTAACTTGAATCATATTTGAACCTGGATCGGATCCTGTTTTGGGGTCGTGATAGTTTAATATTAATAATTTTATAGTTTATATTGTGGTTTGTTGTGTTTAGTGACGTCAACTCCTGACCCCGGGGTTGAGGCCGTCATAAGTGTTATGTATTAATGGATGACTTTTAGCCTTTCATATGGTTATCTTAATTACTAGCAACATTTGGCTCTTCATTTTCTTTGTAACATCCATTCTACTAGGCTATATAAGGCTTGCTTGTACTTTCTTTATGATAAAGAATTACAATATGATCTTTTTCATTATTATCTAGCTCTCTATCAATCTCTCTTATATATATTATTTATAACAATGAGTTATAAATGATGGTTGATCGTAACTATGATTATAAATATCAAATTTAACTGTTGTCATATTTAGTCGCCAAAGTTATCCTTATTTTCTTGTAATATTTGGTTGATTGGTTAGTTCACTATCTTTGTGTTTGGTTTCAAATTTGTTCAAAATAATTTAGCCTCAAGTTATATTTGATGTGAAATATTAGGTACAGATACTGAATACTGTTGATTTGATTATATTATGTATTAAATACCTTTTGGGTGTGGAATAAATTTGATTAAAATCAAGATTTTGCTGATCCAAAGATTTGATTTCAATAATAATAATAATAATAATAAAAAAATTCAATTTTATCAAACGCATGATCATACATCTCTTCTATAGGAGAACAAGTGTATAATTTCATGAGATTAAAAAGTCTCATTAAAAAGACTAAATTACCCCTATTTTATAATTTCATGAGATTAAAAAGTCTCATTAAAAAGACCTAATTACCCCTATTTTTAATATTTATATAAAATATGTGGTTTGTGGGAATTGAACTCAAGTTATTTCATTCAACTATACAACCTTTTACCAGTACACCAGATTGTCACATGTGCTTTTTATCATACACGTAATCTGTAAGTGTGCTAAATGAATATTTATTTAACTTTAAAGATACTTACTTGAATTCCGCAAAAAGGATAGTTAGTTGAATATTTGTACATTTAATTTTAAAGAATTGAATTCTAAATATAAAATTAGGCATAGTACATAAATGGATTATTATCTTATTTATTAATCATTTTTAGTTTAAAAATATATCTCATATATTTTTATCATATTTTTTTATTATAAAAACTAATTAAAATGTACATATATAATTTTTTTAAAAAATATTGAAAATAGTATCGCTTATATATAAATAGTCTATATTGGTATTACATATTTATATAAGTTCGAATTATATTGAGTCGATGCATTTTAGAACTTGGCTCATTGTTCAAAAAATACTCGAAATTTGACTACATGACCCGGCCGAAAATATCGTTACATTCTACATTTAGTAAATTTAAATTACAAGCTCGGCGAGAATATCTTACCAATAATGTGAAATTTTTTAATATCTTATATTAATATAAATTAATGTGTTTGAGGTCTTTATAGGATCAAGTCAATTGATTATTTATATTAAAATTACTAACTTCACTAGTAACGCATTATTATTTTCGGGATTTGTCCCAATTTTAAGAATATTTGAAATTTGAAATGAGATCTCACTAGATTTGTTAAAACTACGATGATATATTAAATTGATTTATTTTTCAATTTTTACTTTAAAAAAACTAACTTTTTAAAAAGAATTCTTTTAGATCAGCAATATTCATTGATCAGGATAATATTGTACAAATATTTTGAATTATTTTAATATTTTGAATTATTCAAATAAAAGTTATATCTATACAATGTTGTAGCATTTGATTCAATGCATTTTATATTATTTAAGGAAAAAAACATATATTGTTCAATAATTTGAAGGAATTAACCAGTTCAACTGGTATTTATAAAACTTTATCGAACTGAAATTTTTTAATTTTAGAAGAATAGTATAAAATGTTATCAAATTACTATATGAAAAAATATTAGAGTCGTAATGAAAGAAACTTAAAAACGGTTTAAATAACGATATAAATACAATTTTTCTTTCGAACTCTTGAAAAAATTATGAATATCAATAATAAGTCTTAAAATATATAATTAATATTTATATTTCAACCATGATTGATACCCGGTTGCGTAAAAAATAGATATGGATTGTTTGCCAGTAATAATGTGAATACCATATATAAATTATAGCAATTTATTTATTACATAATTTTAATTTTTGAATAATTATAAATGCATGTTATTTAAGTAATCAATTATCTCACTAGATGTTAATAATGATTATACATGTACATAAATCAGATATTTAGCAAATAAATAATTGAAACCATCATAATTTACTAAGAGATGTTACAATAATTTACATGCTAACACACACATACATATAACTTAATCTTACTTTGTTAACTAAATAAAAAAGTAACATTTTCCCATACATACGTTGAATTTCAAAAACTAATATTTTTCATTAAAATCAACTTTAATATTAACAATAATGTAAATTTTCTGTTGAAAAAAACAATAATGTAAATTTTACATTATTGTATATTATGATTGTAAGTCATTCTGATTTCAGTTATGTATTTTTTATCTTTTTAAATTTAAGTAAGCTAATTGTAAGTTAGTAGTGAACTCAGTAATAATATAGAGCAGTACATATAGTTTATTTAAAAAAATTCAAGATTTTGGTCAACTTGTATTTAATATATATGTTAATTTGTAGCTTTTTATTTATAAACATACTAACGGCATTCTACACATTAAATTTAATCGTTTCATTTTAAACGTACACTTACTATCCTGTTTATATTCATTCATTAAATTTAAAATAACGGGTAGGAAAAATATAATATAATAATAGTTGAGGGGATATTCACTCTTAAAAATGAGTAAGCATTCGAAACTCCTAATGTTATAGAGGGGGACATGGGAGAGAAATTTTATCTCGATTTTTTCAAAATTTAACTCAAGAGCCTATATAAGGATATTTGTTGGAGTTACTCTACAAACATTATAATTACATGATGTATAATAAAATTTTAAAAAATGACTCGTGTCTTGCACGGCTTATTACGGCTTATTATGCTAGTTTTTATTTTATTTTGGAACTTACGTTGGTGGAACCTCGATTAACCATGTTTTTTTGGGTTTAGGGTACCAATGTCTAGTAACCACAAGCTTTTGGGTCCAAATACAAGTAGTGAATCATACTCAACTCACTAGCTTTTAACTTTGGTTTCAAATTGCAAATTTAGAGTGTCGACCCTTGGAAATTAAAAATTAAGTTAATGCCGTTGGTAAAGTTGACTAAATTAATTCTATAAACGCAGGGTGAGGAGGCCCAGCTAGCTAGGGTAATGATGGAGCAGTGACGCACCCTTATCTTTCTTTCTGTTCGATCGGTCCTCGTCACTGACCCCCAGCCCCCCTACATCAACGGCTTTCAAACGTATATAATTTTTCAACAGCTTAGTGCCACTACAATATTAAGTTCTCATAGTCTCGTGCACACGTGGGCGTATTATGTAATCATATGTATTCATCTCCTCATGGCTATAGTAAGCCTTACATAGATAAAGGATGAATATATGACTTGATTATATATCAACAACTAGCAAAATTAATTACGAAAACTGCAGAACATTAGAGTATGAAGTTGATTCATGTTCCGCATTTCAAGATTAGCTGGCAGCTGCATGCCTTGCCATCATCTCCGGAGCCGACACAAACCCACTAAAAACATTTTACCTTTTCCCTAGCAACTTATAACTCAAAACCTTGATCTCATGCATGAGTTGAGTTCTACAAATATATAAAAATACTGTAGTTTTCATCACTAGTCTCCGGTCTCTTTACTCCTACAAAAACATAACATACAAGTACGTATAGTTTTTCCACTTAATAATTGAATATAGACATATCTTGCATATCATAATTGTCAATAAAATGAGATATATATATATGGTACATATGTTTCTAAAAAAATTCAATTTTATTGATTAATTTTCATTTTTTTTATAAGGTAAATGACCGATCCAATTTCATAAATGAGATTTATTCTTATCGTTGGACCAAGACAAGAGGACCCAAAGAAATTATAGTTAGGATAATTGTGAAACATAATATAAAGCCCAAGAAGGCCCACTTTATAAGGAAAAAGCTCATTTGGGGACTTAGTATAAATACAAGACAACAACCACATTTGAGGGGGTTGGAAAATTATAGCAAAGAAACAATCTCCTAAGATTATAGTCTAATAATATAATAATAATATTATTGGCACATCATTTGGCGCTAGAAAGAGCTTTGCTTTAACAGATTCAACCAGAAGATGATTGTGGAAGAGCTTGATCCGGGAACCGCCGGACCGACTCAGGTAAAGGAGTTGACGACAGAAGTTGCCGTCGACCCCTCGACCCACGGCGATCGTGAGCTGCCCAAACAACTGGCCTTAAAGCCGCAGTGCTTATTCCCCCCACCTGAAGTTCCTCCTGAAGGCCAATCGTTGAACTTGAAAGATACACTTCAAAGGAACAGAAAAAAAATATCGTTTCAGATCAGCGTTTTAGAGTACAGACCTCCAAAGGAAAGAAAGTTCTCTCGAGCGACATATGACTACATTTGGAAAAGAAAGAAAGGCTAAAGGACCAAAATCAAGAAAATCCAGTGAACGAAAACGTGAGATTCACCGTCTCCGTCGAGAGCTCCAACAAACTACAATACAAAATGAAGAACAGGACGATGAATTCTATGACGAAGACGACAATGCCGAGTACGAGTATGAACCGTCGGCAGAGTCGACATATTCACAACCGCGCGAATGTCGACAGAGGATAGTGTCATCCGCCGACGTCTCGCGTCAGACAGAGTCTACAGAATCTGTCTCTCATGAGGAGTTCGCCAAAATGCAGGAAGAAATCGCCCAGATGCGTACCATAATGAGAAATCAGTCGGGGTTTGAAACCGTCTCTGAGAGCCCCCTATCGTTGGTGCTCGAGAAAGCACGCATCGACAGGACGTTGAAAACTCCCGCCCTCGATCACTTCGACGGATCCTCGGACCCGTTAGCATTCCTCAATACCTTCAACGGACGTATGGCCTTCTTCGGCCACTCAGAGGTCACCCGGTGTAAGTTTTTCTCCACTTGCCTCCAGGGCACAGCCCTCCGATGGTACAGCAATTTGCCCCCTCGGTCGATCGAGTCATGGGCAGCCCTAAAGAGCAAGTTTCAAGCTCGCTTCTCCAGTAACTATAAAGGAATAAAGGTCACAGCTTCCCTAAAGACAATGCACCAACGCTCAGGAGAAAGTCTCTGAAGTTTCCTAACCCGATTCAGAGAAGAAATAGCAGAGATTCCAGATCTAATCGAGCAAATGGCAGTCAATTTTCTAACAGCAGGCATTGATAAATCTCGCCATGGATTACTCTTAGAGGAGATATTTGAGAAAAGACTGAAAACCTTACAAGCAGCATTTCAAATCATAGAACACCGCATGATGCTCCAAGAGGCAGTGAGTTGCATCCAGTCTCCTAAGCGCTCCTCCAGATACGAACGACGACGCAGCTACAGTCCGCGATCTCCCGCGCGTGACAGACGTCAAGAGCGTTGCCGATCACCACCTGGTCGTACTGTCGACCATCCACCAAGGGACAGAAGAGAGAGGGATTGACAACCCCGCAGTCGAACAGAGAAAGAATTTACCAAGCTTAACACTGAGAAAATGACCATCTTAGCGGTCCTAAAGACAGAGCCTGACTATCGTCCACCAAGACCCATGAAACCGGATCATCCTCCAAGCTCTAGATACTGTGATTACCATGAAGATACAGGTCACACAACTGAACAATGCTTTCAACTCAGTAACCTCATCGAGGGGAAAATTCGCCGAGGACAGCTAGTGCATTATGTACAGCGGGAAGATCCTCCCCGACATCATAGACGAGATGAAGAGGATCGGGTAATTAACGTTATCTTTGGTGGCGTAGCAGCTGGGGGACTCTCTCACAATTCCCGAAAAAGCTATGCCCGAGAGGTTTTTAATGTCAACCCACCAACAACTAAGCGCCCTCGGGCAAATCCTTCTCATGTCATTTCTTTCTCAGATGATGACTATCGCCCTGATCTCATTGAAGGCCATTAGGACGCTCTTGTCATCACCACACGGGTGGGAAACAACACGGTAAAAAAGATGCTAGTCAATAACGGCAGCTCCGTGGACGTTCTATACCATCATTGCCTTCTCCCGAATGGATCTCGGGGATCGACGCTGGAAAATACTCGAACTCCTTTATACGGGTTTACAGGGAATGAGGTACATGTAGTTGGAATAGTCGACATGCCGGTGCTCTTTGGTTCTCCCTCATGCCAGACTTGGAAAATGGTCAAGTTCCACGTGATCAGTGCATTCTCAAGTTTCAACGCAATATTAGGATGAACGACGATCACCGCCCTTCGAGCTATCACTTCCATCTCCCATTTGAAAATGAAGTTCCCCACAGATTTTGGTATAGGAGAAATGGTTGGTGACCAAGCAACGGCTAGGCAATGTTACCTAACCACTGTTTCTCCAAGGAAAAAGACAGATGAAGATTTAGAGATCAATCAAGTACTTGACATCGATCCAAGAGAATTGATCGACACATCTACAAACAATTCATGCTCTCCTCTCGAGGAAACTGAGGATATAGAAGTATTTTAAGGAAACCCCGATAAAACAACAGGAATTGGCAAGAATCTCTCCTCGGATCTCAAGAAAGAAATCATGAACCTTATCCGGGAATTCTCCGACATTTTTGCTTGGGACCCGAAGGACATGCCCGGTATTCCGGAGGTCGTGGCACGACACTCGTTGCACATTAGTAAGGACACCAGGCCTGTGCGACAAAAACACCGCATATTATCGGCCGAGAAAAGGGCCGCCATCGACCAGGAGGTCGACAGACTCCTCGACGCTGGCTTCATCGAGCCTGTGCAATTCCCCACATGGATATCAAATGTGGTCCTAGTTAAGAAAAGCAATGGGAAGTGGAGAATGTGCATCGATTACTCAAATGTTAATAGGGCATGCCCCAAAGATTTTTACCCTTTACCGAATATCGACCAACTCATCGATGCTACGGCGGGAAATGAACTCCTCTCCTTTATGGACGCCTTTTTAGGATATAATCAAATTAAAATGGATACCCACGATTGGAAACAGACCGCATTCATCACACATAAGGGAGTCTTTGGTTACAAAGTAATGCCCTTCGGATTAATCAATGCGGGCGCTACTTTTCAACAGACGATGGATAAAATATTATCCTCGCAAATAGGAAGGAACATGCTGATATACATCAATGACATGATTACAAAATCAAAAGTTTCCTCAGATCATGTAACAGACCTTCGAGAAATGTTCACCAACGCAAGGGCAAACAACATGCGACTAAACCCAGCAAAATGTTCATGTGGCCTTACGGCCGGTAAATTCTTAGGGTTCCTGGTCACCCAGAAAGGTATCGAGGCCGACCCAGCTCAGACAAAAGCAATTCTGGAAATGGACAAACCAAGATCCATCAAAGACCTACAAAAACTCACCGGATGTATAGCCGCGCTTCGAAGGTTTATCCCTCAATCCTCGAAGAGGTGCCTCCCCTTTTTCTCTGCAATGAAGAAAGCTTCTAAATCATCACAGTTTGAATGGAGTGAAGATTGTGAAAAGAATTTTACAGAATTAAAGATATTTTTAACAAATCCTCCGGTTTTAACTTGACCCTTAACTGGTGAGTCGCTACGAGTGTATCTCTCGGCTTCCGACGAAACTGTTGCGGTAGTATTGGTTCGTGTCGATGAAGGAAAAGACATCCATGTATACTACATTAGTCACTCACTATGGGATGTGGAAACAAGGTATCCACAAGTCGAGAAGCTCGTATACGCTCTTGTTGTCGCGAGCCGAAAGCTTCGGCATTATTTTCAAGCGAGAGAAATCCATGTTCTCACCAATCTACCTCTGAAAAGAATTCTGCACAAGCCCGACATAACGCCCGACATAACGGGCAGGCTTGCAGCCTGGACCATAGTGGTAAGCCAGTTCTACATCGAGTACAAACCTTGAATGGCGATCAAAGCCCAGGTTCTCTCAGACTTCGTCGCTGAATGCCAGTTCAAATCCAAAGCACAAAAACCAGAAGATGACCAATCACGACCGTGGCTTTTGTTTGTAGATGGTTCCTCGACATCCAACTCTGAAGGAGCGGGGGTTATATTAATCAGTCCAGAAGGATTCAAAATCCAACAAGCCCTCATATTCGGATTCTCCGCCATAAACAATGTGGCTGAATACGAGGCACTCATCGCAGGACTAAAGCTCGCGTCCGATCTTGAAATAGAGGTCATCGATATATTTGGAGATTCTCAGTTGGTTTCTAAACAGATAAGTGGTGAATTTAAGACACATAATGAAAGGATGGTCCGATACTTGACAAGAACACAAGAGCTACTTAATAAATTCTCTTCATGGAAAATGTCAAACGTCGACAGAGAGGAGAACCAGTGGGCCGACTCTCTGGCCAAACTGGCGTCATCCAATCTTCCTGTTAACCTCAGCCCGATATACGTTGATGTATTAGAGACCCCCTCCGTCGATGAAGTATCAGTTAATCAGATCCAGACTAAGCTCGATTGGTGCCAACCTTTCCTTGACTACATCATCGACAACAAGCTGCCTGAGCATAAGACGGAGGCTCGCGCACTTATGTTCAAAGCCAGAAACTACTGTGTTGGTTCAGCGTTATATCGACGTGCTCTCTCTGAGCCACTACTCCGTTGCTTGTCCCTGGAAGAAGCTCTCCAAGCGATTGTTGAGATACATACAGGAATCTGTGGTGAACATCTAGGAGGGAAATCTTTAGCCCTTAAAATAATTCGACAAGGTCTATTATGGCCCATAGTTCGAAGGGATTGTGAAGATTATGTCAAAAAAATGCCAAGCATGTCAACTCCATGGAAATGTAAACCGTCGACCCACGACCGAGCTAAATTCGATACTCAGTCCATGCCCCTTTTTCCAATGGGGAATAGATATTGTGGGTCCCTTTCCAAAATCCAAAAATCAGTGCCAATACATCGTAGTCGTTGTGGATTACGCAACCAAATAGGTGGAACCAAAACCCCTCTCCAAAATCCGAGAAAAGGAAATGATAGAATTCTTTATGGAATATATTGTCTTTCGCTTCGGGGTCCCCAGAATCCTAGTTTCTGACAACGGCACTCAGTTTTTAGGGAAGCAATTCGAGGAGACCCTGCTTGAATTAAAAGTCCAACATATCAAGGCATCTGTAGCATACTCCCAAGCTAATGGACTAGCGGAAGTAACAAATAGAACCATCCTGCAAGGTTTGAAGAAAATAATTGAAGAAATACCCCGGTATTGGGTCGACGAACTCCCGAAGTCGTATAGAACAACCCCCTGAAGCGCAACAGGTGAAACTCCTTTCCGCCTGGCTTACGGAGTTGACACTGTCATACCCGTTGAGATAAGTTTAACTTCACCACGGGTCGATGTGTTTGATCCTGATCTATCTCTCGAGGGTCTACGACTTCACAATGATTTGCTAGAAGAAACAAGGGAAGAAGCCCGAATGCGGATGATTGCCCAGCATGAAAAAACCGCAAGATACTTCAACAAAAAGGTCAAGCCCAAAGACTTCAAGGTTGACGACCTTGTCCTAAGGAATTCCGCGACATCACAACCCTTTGTTTCAGGAAAATTCAAACCAACATGGGAAGGACCCTCTCGGATCTCGAAGATGGTAAGTGCGGGGACCTATGAACTTGCGTACCTCGACGGCAAGCCCATCAAAAATGCCTGGAATGGAATTCATCTCAAAAAGTTCTACCAGTAATTTAATTTCAGCTGTAGCTCGTTATCTTGAGGCAGTTAATGCCATACCACAAACATACCCTCGATACAATGAGGGTCGTTATGAGACCCCCATTGAGGGGCGGTTAAGTTATGATAAATGAATGTTTTTAATTTATTTCAAGAAGGAACATACATATCTGTTTACTTTATCTCTTGCACAAGCAGCAAAAACAAAAGGATAACCCTCGAAAACTTTCACCAACGTAAATATTTCTTATAATTCTTATGCAGCTAATATCTAGATAGGCAATTAAAGATTCAAGACCATTCAATTTCAGACTCGCGACACGAAGAGGATAAAGCCAGTCAATATACAACTCCTTAAAATATGAAAATAAGCCAAATCAAGGATCACGTATTTGAAAATTACCCAAAAATGCCAAGTCTAATACTTACTACAAACCCATCATCCGGTGTCATCAATAAAATTCTTAAGTTCATAAAAGCACTTAATTCAATTACAAAGATCCACGGGGCATACCCCGCCTTCACGCATCATTGCCCTTCAACGCAAGATCCCGAAGATAATCCTCAAAGGCATGACCTTCGACAGCGAAGCCAGCCTCCTCCATCAGTCGATAGCATCTTCCATAGCCATCGCCTAAAGCATCGGCGATATCTTCCACACATTTCTCTACCTCGCGCTTCAAATTCTCATTCTCCTTTACTATCAATCTGTACGAGCTATCCATCCCTTCAACCTGTCGATCCAAGCCTTGACGCTTATTCTTCTCCTCATCAAGCTCTTTCTCGACTTCGCGAAGTCGACCCTCGAGCTCCTGCACCCTGTCGCTCGATGTTTTCTCAGCAGCTTCCATCTCCGCAATCTTCCTCGAGAATGCGGTATTCGCTTTAGCCAAGTCAGCCACCCTCCTCTCGAGCTCTGCAAAACCAGCCCCGATTTTCTTCTTTTCCCCCTTCATAGCAACAATCTCATCATCCAACTTAGAACGAACCTCGCCATCGATATCAGCCTTGTAATCCTCCATAATGTGCACGAAATCGGAAAGGAACTTCACAAAAAAAATGTGTGTTGATGAAAATAATGATAAAGTAAATAAACATAGAATACAGTTGGAAAGTGATGGGTGGCACATATATATAAAATAATGATAAAAAAGAAGTAAGCATACCCGTCCAGCCCGACTTTTACATCGATCAACAAGATCATCACGCCTTCGACCCTCATACGCCACCGAATCCTGAGGAAGATTGAAAAGATTAAACACCCTCAAGGGCACGGTAGATCCACCCATCCATCTCTCAGAGGGCTGAATCTCGACCCTCATCACCTCCTTCTTAGAATGCAGATCGACAGTATTCCCCATAAAAACCTTATTCCCAGCAACCGTCACAGTCTTGTTCACTCCCTCGACAGCAACCTCCTGACCACCAGCCAAGACCTCATCTTCTTCCCTTCGAAGACGCTTACGAGGATTAGTCTCCACACGGACGATGTCCGACACAAGCCTTTCATTATCTTCGACCACCTTATTCCCCTGATCATCGAGCAATTCTATAGAAACAGAATGTGGAACCCCGGATGGTCCAGGTCTAGCCGCATCAGAAGGCCTCCTTGAAGCACGTTGCAACAACAGCATCATTGCTTTATCCATCCCTTCTCGAACCTCGCCGTCTAAAATCTTTTTCAAGGAAGCTCCTGCCACTGGAACACAAAAATAAAAAGGAGCAAATCAGAAACTCTATATATACACATATGAAAGCAAACTGACAAGAACTTACGGTAACAACTACAAAAACAAAATAAGTTACATAAACAAAATAGGGGCAACAACAAATAAGACATCCCCCTTACAATCGTGCATTTCCAAAAAGCCAGAATCCTTCAAGTCTAAATGCGTATACCACGTCCTCGACCCATAAAACTCATCGAGGTAAGCAGTATCGTGTTTCTCCAAGTTGTTCAAATAATCGATCGTACCCTGACTAACCTTCCCACTAGGCTTTACAAATACCAAATCAGGACCCCCAACGAACAACCATTGGGTGTGATAACCGGATTTCGACGATCTAACGCTAACAATCTTCATTCTCTTATGTCGAGAGTCGAAGTATACCTTCCTGCCATAATATCGCACACCATAAATAGAGAAAAACAACTTCAGAGTCGGAGGTCGACCCTTATCACAACACAATGCCACGAAACCACTTAACTGAGCAATAAAATTCGGTGTCAATTGCCCTAGACCGCACCCGATAGCCTCATACATCGTCAGGAAGAAGGGATGCATCGGCAAACGGAGACCAAATTGAAACATAATCATTGTAACTCCATGCATTCCAAACTCGGGCATCATCCAAACCCTCTCATCAGCTGTCGGCACCCGATACCGGTTACCGTTAGCAAGTCTATATAACTCTTCAACTTGCTCACAGGAGGGTCGGCGGTGATGTAGTAACTAAGATAATTCAGACTAGGTTTAATCTCGAACTCGATCCTACCTAACCGAAGGCTCTCCTCAACTACCCTATTCCTGAAATCTAAGGTACGAGGACTTAGGGGAGGAGAAGGCAAAGGACCGGTAGGCATACCCCTTAGAAACTCATCGCTCTCGAGAAAATCAAAAGATCCACACTGACCGAGATCCGGGATTTAAAGGTTATCCAAGTTCAAAACAGACTCTTCATCACCCTCCTCTAAAGGTCGCTTCCCAGGATCCCGATTGGAAACACTACGCGAAGACGACGACGAGGAAAAGTCGGCCATTTTAAAATTGCAAACTACAGACAAGTATGATTGACTCGCAGATAAGAACGAAGAAAGAAGAGGGGAGGAGAATAACTTACAAACGGGTTGTGAACGGAAGGTGTGCAGCAGCTGCTTTTTAGATAGCCTGGGAGGAAACCGAAGAGCCTAGCCCGCCAATCTGCAAAGAAACCTGAAAAAGAAAATTAAATTTAAAAGCATACATGAACAGCTATATATATGTCCTAAAAAAAGCAACAACAAGACAAAAAAAACATTGTTTTTATTTTTTCTTCAAACACACATTTGACTTCTATCTTGAGTTTATAATCACTTCTTATTTTCATGTTTATTTTTTCTTATCATTCCTGATTCTTTTTATTCCCCTATCCGATCACTAATTTTATTCAGATATCGAAGTAAAATCTCAAAATCCAAAGCGCAAAAGTGAAGAGGCAGAAAAACGCAAATCTAAAGATATTGCGCAAACTGGGAGGGGGACAAATGTTGGACCAAGACAAGGGGACCCCAAGGAATTATAGTTAGGATAATTGTGAAACATAATTTAAAGCCCAAAAAGGCCCACTTTGTAAGGAAAAGGCCCATTTGGGGACTTAGTTTAAATACAAGACAACAACCTCATTTGAGGGGGTTGGAAAATTATAGCAAAGAAACAATCTCCTAAGATTATAGTCTAATAATATAATAATAATATTGTTGGCACATCACTTATATATTCTTCTTTATATGTATATTGAGAATAAATTATTTGATGTAAAATATAATTTTAATTAAATTTAATATAACTATTAATTATGTAATATGATAAATAAAAAAGGTTTTTGAATTAAACATAATTAAAATACATTTAATGTTTTCTCCTATTAATACTTCCGATTAACCTCTGATTATTCGATTAATTCTAAATCGATACCTTAATCGATCTCTTCATATTATCAATTTTTATAACATTAATGGTACATGATAAATGTATATAATCGATCTGACTATTTCATATCTAACGAGATACAAATATATAATTAATTGGGCGCAACCGAGCACTCGTGTGGTTGACAAGATTATTGTTAAAAATTGATCCAAGACGGTTAAAATAACACGACATAAAAGTATATATATTTTTAATTTAACAAAAAATGAAAGTGCTATTTGTGATATAAATTCGACTGATATAAATTGGTCAATAATAATGATGTAAGAATGACCTCACGCGTAAATGAACTACATAAATGAACGGATTAATAAAATTGATCATATTAAATTGACCCAACAATCATAGAAGAATCAGGAACAATACACGAAACGTTGTTTCCGCAAATTACTGCTATTATCGACCTCTTACTGATCACTTATAGATTTTTAAAATAATTAATAATTTTTCTAGACGGTTATTGAATAGATGTGACAATTTTTCAAATAGGCATTGACATAAATATGATCAATCTTAGAAAAAAATGACCAACATGTTTTGGTCCATTTTAGTATTTTGGTAGGAATTGTTTTTTGTGAAAAGTTTAAAAATTCGTGGGAGTAAATTTGATCAATAAAGTATTAACTGATTTTTTTATTTGAATAAATAATAATAATTATTATTATTATTATTATTATTATTATAATAATTCAAGAATTATTAATAAAAGGATCTCACACTTATAAAGTGGCTTCTGTGTCTGTACGTGAGATTATAAAAATGACTAAAGTTAAAAAAATATGTGAATTGTTGATTTCTAGTTGGATATGACAACTACGACAACCTATTTAGTTGTTCTTGTCGAATTCTTCTTCGACGACTTAAATCAATCATTTATGATTTAATACTCGACCAACATTGATCATAAACGATCGAGATCAATTATAGATAATTTTCTGCAGTTACAGTATCACATGTGCTCTATGCCCTAGATTTATTTTTAAAATCATGAGCTTATGCCTTTACTTGAAAGTATAATATACGAAATATGTGGATACAATCTGCGATTAATACATATAAATCAAATAAGTGTGTGCATGAGTAAACGAAATCAAACAGAGGAAGAAAGGATATAAACAAAGGGAGATCCTCAAGTCCGGTTGAAACTGTCTCTTTAAAGTTATTTCGCCTCTCACCGTATGTGCGAGTCGATAGCCTCCCAGGATAAAATGAGGCAGCGGCGGCATTACGGATAACGAGCACCTTCAGCGAGTTTGAACGGAGCAAGAAACTAGTTTGGGAGGACGGTTGTGTATTATGAGTGAGTTAACCCTAAACCCTATAATGAAAATATATAGGTTTAGAGAAACGGGTGTACTACTTCTCTTATTTAATTAACGCTTTAATTAAATTTAATTCAAGAGTTAATTATTATCCGTAATTGAATCGAATTTTAACTGTCAAATCAATTCGTATTCGTATTTATAAAAATAAATCCCGAATAATGAATATTTATTTAAGAGCCCAATCACAGTGGAAATTAAATTAGCAAAACTAGTCCATGATTATTCGGGCCAATTTTCTGCTACATTCGTGTCCGCACATCGCACACGCGGGCAAGCCCGAAGGCTTCGTAAGCCTCGGATTACCCCTTGAAATCTCACAATTTGTACCCCCCTGCGCGCGCACGTAGGAGATGGAGCAACACCTTACTAACACTTTTAAACACTACTAAAGTGTTGTGCTATATAAAGCAATGGAAACCCATTTTCCATTTCAATGTGGGATACAAGTTTATTTACAACATTTCCACCTTCATGGGATCAACTTTAGATGATCACATCTCATTCATCCCTTAACCATTTTGAGTGTTTCAAAGTGCCTAGAAAAGCTCTCACGGAGTAGAACATATTCCAAGCGTCACCCACTCAAGAACAGATCAAAATGACTTGATAATGTGGGGCTCTATACCCACATTTTCCAACAATCCCCCATATGGATGAGATTGATATTTCAGTAGCACACACCAGACAGACAGACACGGATTTTGACTTGGTGATAGTTTCTTTGATCAGATATAGCATACGATAGGTAGAGAATGCTTCTTAAACCTTCGCTCGAATAAGCATACCGACTTTACTGGTAGACAGTAGACGTGCTTGTCCTTGAAATGTTCGACCGCTTATGTAAACGATGATATACTTATCACTATATCGTTTCTGACTCGTTCGGCTCTCATGAGTATGTCCATTTTGGCCATGGAACATCGTCCTGGTTCTGCAGGAGTTTCTAAAGAATTGTGCCTTGTAATTCTCCTTTGAAGCGGCCCCACTTCCCTCCCAAATAGGTGATCTTTATCTTATAGAGTAACCCGCGTTTACTCAACTGAATTCCATGCGTTCACTCTTGAACTCCATGTATTCATCAAAGATCATTAAAAGCTCAAAGCTTAACCTCGTACCTTACGGGTCTCACTGTTTCCTCATCATAGGAACAGGCCAGGGGTTACCCCACAGTGATTTGGTCATCATGATTTAGTTGTCCCATTGAACCAAGTTCTTGGGATCTCCAGTCAGCAATGGTTGGGTGTCCACCATGATGCCGTTAAGCAATAGGCTTAAGGCCCATCCCTCTCGATGATTTCTCAACCACTTCTCTTGATAACCCTTTGGTTAGTGGATCCGCGATATTATCTTTTGACGGTATATAGTCAATAGTGATAATTTCGGTTGAGATCAATTGTCTAATGGAACTGTGTCGTCGTAGTATATGACGAGACTTTCCATTATACATCGTGCTCTGTGCTCTGCTAATAGCGGATTGACTATCACAGTGAATCCTTATTGCAGTTACACGCTTTGGCCATCTTGGAATATCCTCCAGAAACTAACGTAGATATTCAGCCTCTTCGGCGCATTTATCTAGTGCCACAAACTCCGCTTCCATAGTGGAATGAGTTATTACTGTTTGTTTTGAGGATTTCCATAATATTGTCGCTCCAACTAATGTAAACACATAGCCACTCGTAGACTTAAGTATTTCTTGCTAGATATCCATTTCGCATCAGTATATCCTTCTAATACTGCTGGGTATCCGCCATAATACAGTCCATAGTCTCGAGTTCCCCTCAAGTACCTTAGTACCCTTATGATCGCTTTCCAGTGATCAGCTCCCGGATTACTCGTAAACCTACTCAACTTACTAATTGAGTATGCAATGTCTGGTCTTGTACAGCTCATAAGGTACATCAGACTACCAATTATTCTCGAGTATTCTAATTGGAAAACAGCTACACCTTTGTTCTTGGATAGGTGCAAAGTCATATCCACAGGTGTCCTAGCTTTCTCAAAGTCATCCTTAAGAAACTTGTTAGGAATATATGTGCATTAGTTTGATGATATGTTTAACAAAACACTTAAGTAGAAATCTAGTGTTTGTAGCCTCAACGGATAAGACCACTTTTGGCTATCCGTTGATGGTGTAGCTTTACTTAGAAATAAGTCTAGTGTTGTAGCACATTTCAGTCTCTGAATTTGAGATATAATTCTTAAATGTTGAGGAAAATTATAAGTCATGTTGACTACTAAAGGATATGCAGATAGGAAGGCCAATTGTAAATATTTCATGCCTTGTAATTTTGTATAAATGAAATGGTATCAACGGATAACTTAAAGACCTTCAACGGATGAGAAACAAAGCTTCAACGGATGTCTCTAAAGCTTCAATGGATAACATCCTTCAACGGATGAGTGCATCAACGGATAGAGCTTCAACTGCTAACACATCAACGGATAAAGCCATCAACGGATGAAGGCTTCAACGGATGTTCTGTTAAATAGCAGTTGACAAGTGGTAGTTGTACCTACAAACAGAGGCACATGGGTTGACAGAGACAACTGAGATGTGGTAGCCTATTTCAGGAACATCAGAAAAAGCAGCCGTTCTACTCTAGTATAAAGAGACAATAGTCAACAATGCACTGGAGTAAAATGGAGAAGAAACAAGTGGAGAACTTATTTTATTATTGTACTTTTATCTTTGTCTTCACTTGTAAACTTGGTGTTATATAAACCAAGTAGCAGCTAGTAATTAGATATAATTTTTCCAGAACTGTTTAGAAAAATCTTGAGAAAAATTATCTAGTTTGTACTAGGATGCAGCTGTGATCAACTTCTTGAATCACAGATTTATTGAAATACCATCTCTGGTGGAACAACAAATCCACCAGAAAAGTTTTTAAGGTCTGTTGTGTTCTGTACTTTTGTGCTTGAATATATATCTGTCTGTATTAGCTTAAAGCAATTCACACACTTGTTTATCTTAAACACACAGCCTTTGAAACTGCTCAAAACTTGAAAAAGTTTTGAGATTTACATTCAACCCCCTTCTGTAAATCTCATTGTTAGTTCACTAGGAATAATAATTGGTATCAGAGCAGGCTCTTGACACACAAAGAGTTTAAAGTTCTTGAAAACTAACAAAGATGAGTAAGAAGGATATTGGAGTAAAAATCCCAGTTCTTGACAAAGACAGTTATCACCATTGGAAGGTGAAAATGCACCTTCATCTACTCTCCCAAGATGAAGGTTATGTAAACTGCATTGAGAATGGTCCTCACATTCCCCACAAAGTAGCCACAGTTGCTACAGCCACAATTGTTGTTGGTCAATCCATTCCAAAACCTAGAGCAGAATGGATAATGGAAGACACAGAAGAAGTCCACAAGGATAAGAAGGCTATGAACATTTTGTTTAATGGTCTTGACAAGGATATGTTTGATAATGTGATAAATTGCACAACTGCCAAAGAGGTTTGGGACACAGTCCAGCTACTGTGTGAAGGTACAGAACAAGTAAAAGAAAACAAAATGCAGCTTCTCATTCAACAGTATGAGTATTTTCATTTTGAAGAAAATGAATCTTTAAATGACACATTCAATAGATTCCAAAAGCTGTTGAATGGACTGAAGCTGTATGGTAGAGTGTACCAGGTGAAGGATTCAAATCTTAAATTTTTAAGATCCTTGCCAAAGGAATAGAAACCCATGACTGTCTCCTTGAGAAACTCTCAAGATTATAAGGACTTCACTCTTGAAAGATTATATGGAATCTTGAAGACTTATGAACTAGAGCTGGAACAGGATGAGGTATTGGAGAAGGGAAGAAAGAAAGGAGGTTCAGTTGCCTTGGTAGCTGAAAATGAGAAAGAATGCAGACAAGAAACTGTGAGATCAACATTAAACTCCAAAGATGGCACAAGCAAATCAGAATCAAGCAAGGGTAAGGAGCAAGTTGCTGAGAATGAAGACAACTCCAGCCAAGATGACTCTGATGGTATTGATGAGCATCTTGCATTTCTGTCCAGAAGATTTGCAAAGATGAAATTTAAGAAAAACACTAGAGCCACTAAACCTCATAAGAACATGGTGGACAAATCCAAGTTCAAATGTTTCAATTGTGGTATAAGTGGACACTTTGCAAGTGAGTGCAGAAAGCCAACTTCTGAAAAGAAGAAATTTGACCAAGTAGATTACAAAAAGAAATATTTTGATCTGCTTAAGCAAAAGGAGAAGGCTTTCATTACTCAAGAAAAAGACTGGGCAGCTGATGGAGAAGAAGAGGATGAAGATGTGGAATATGTCAACTTGGCTCTCATGGCTGATTCTGAGGAAAATGAAGTTAGTTCATCAAGCAACCAGGTAATCACAACTGATTTAACACAGCTTACTAAAGAAGAGTGCAATGATGCTTTTAATGACATGTCTACTGAATTGTATCACTTGCGTGTGTCTCTTAAATCTCTTGCTAAAGAAAATAGTAGGATTAAAGAGAACAATTTGTTTTTAAGTAATAGAAATGCTGTGTTAGAAGATAAGTTGATTGACCTAGAGAAAACTAAGCTGCATTGTATATCTGTTGAAAATGAACTAGCTGAATCTATTAAGAAAGTAGAAATACTTTCTAATCAATTAGAGAGAGAGCAAGAGGTGATTAAAGCCTGGAAGACATCTAGGGATGTTAGTGCTCAAATTGTCAAGGTACAAGGAATTGAATCATTTTGTGAGGCTGCCTGGGATAAAAACAAAAAGAAAATGGAATTAATTGATGGGCTGTCAACGGATGTGGAATCAACGAATGATGAAAATTATCCGTTGAAGGAAGAAAAGGAGCATCCGTTGAAGGTTCCTCAATTAAAACAGGCAGATGTTTCTAAAAGTGAAAATCTAAAGAAACTCAACAAAAAGTTTGGTTCAACTTCCAAGAACTTTGTCAAAGAAGAAGCAAGCACATCCAAAGATTTCAGTAAGGTGAATATAGGACACATGACCTTAGAACAGTTAAAGAATAGGCTCAAAGTGGTTGAGGATAAAAAGGAAACTAAAAGGAAATCTAATAGAAATGGGAAGGTAGGGGTTAACAAACACAACAATTACACACCTGATAAGTATGCTCCTAGAAAAAGCTGTGTGCATTGTAATAGTGTTAATCATCTATCTGCTAATTACAAATCTATTAAGAAAACTCCCAAACCTGTACCCTCTTCCATGCCTAATATGTCTGCATCACCTCTGCATGATATGCCTGTTATGTCTCAACAGAATTCTTATGCACATTTTGCAAACATGCCATATTTTAACAATCCTTATCTTGTTGCATTTAGTATGCCTCAAATGCCATACAATATGCCTATGTGGAATAACATGTTTGCACAATCCATGCCTTATTAAATTCCAAATGTGCTAAATGATTCTGTGACTAACCCTACACCTCAACCAACTACATCTAAGATCAAGGTTGACTCAAAGTTACCTAAGTCTAAAGATGCAGGAGGAATGAAGTCTAGGAGAAAGGCTAACATGAATGGACCCAAGGAAACTTGGGTACCAAAATCAACTTGATTGATTTTATGGTGTGCAGGGAAACAGAAGAAATCTATGGTACTTGGACAGTGGCTGTTCAAGACATATGACAGGAGATTTCTCCCTGCTCACAGAGTTTAAGGAGAAAGCTGGCCCTAGCATAACCTTTGGAAATGACAGCAAAGGGTTTACTATAAGATATGGCTTGATTTCAACAAGGAATGTCATCATTGATGAAGTTGCATTAGTTGATGGTCTCAAGCACAACTTACTGAGCATCAGTCAACTATGTGATAGAGGGAATACAATTTCCTTCAATTCTGAAGCCTGTGTTGTCACCAGTAAGAAAGACAACAAAGTGGTTCTAACTGGAGTTAGAAAAGGAAATGTGTACTTAGCTGACTTCAACTCTACTGATGCAGAATCTATTACTTGTCTCTTCAGCAAAGCAAGTCCAGTTGAAAGTTGGCTATGGCACAAGAAGCTATCCCATTTGAATTTCAGGACAATGAATGATCTAGTCAAAAAGGACTTAGTTAGAGGAATTCCTCTTGTTGAATTCTCAAGGGATGGTTTGTGTGATGCTTGTCAGAAAGGAAAACAAAGGAAAGCATCATTCAAAAAGAAGCTTGAAACAACAATTGATGAACCATTACAGCTGCTACATATGGATTTGTTTGGACCAGTCAATGTATTGTCAATTGCAAGAAAAAGATATTGCTTAGTGATTGTAGATGATTTCTCAAAGTTTTCATGGGTCTATTTTCTTGAATCAAAGGATGAAGCAAGTGAAATCATTATCAATCACATCAGGCAAGTCAATAATCATCCTGATTTGAAGGATAGGAATATCAGGAGTGACAATGGAATTGAGTTCAAGAATTTAACAATGAGGCTGTACTGTGAAGAAATTGGAATCATGCATGAGTTCTCAGCTCCAAGAACACCTCCGTAAAATGGGGTAGTTGAAATAAAGAACAGATCTTTAATTGAGGCTGCTAGAACAATGCTTGAAGAATCAAAGTTACCAACATATTTCTGGGCTGAAGCTGTTAATTGTGCCTGCTACACTCAGAATATTTCTTTGATCAATCAAGCTAAAGGCATGACTCCTTATCAGTTATTCAAGAGAAGAAAACCAACTCTAAACTTTCTTCATGTCTTTGGATGTAAATGCTTTATACTGAGAAATCAATCTGACCATAAAGGGAAGTTTGATGCAAAGGCTGATGAAGGGATATTTGTTGGTTACTCAGCTGGAAAATCTTATAGGGTCTACAATGTAATAACCCCAATTTTTGAGAAATTTTGAAACCCTTATGAATAGTGTTTTTACTGAACGAGAAAACTTTTCATGCCACGCTATGTAGGGGTTCTGTTATGGATATTCTGGGATATTATTAGTACTCTATGAAGTATATAAGTGTATGTAAAGATCGTCAGAATCCAATTCCGAACACTTTGGTTTTTCCCGGAAATCCACAAGATACGGAGAGAATTGAGTATAAGGTAACAGGATAAAAAGGATTTAAATTAAAGGATTATAATAGAGGATCATAAAAAGGAATATAATGTATTGAGAAAGGTTAAGGGAACCTAAGTAATAAGATCCCGGGTATGATCCTTCAAACGATAAACGAGAACGAAAGTTAAGCGAACCGTATAACAGATCAGCGGTCATTAGGCAAACGATTAGGAAGTTAATCAAAGGGATTAGTGGGAATAATGTCATCCAACCAATAGAAAGAGGACAAAGAAGGGAGGATGACATCATGAGGATGACATAAGCATGACATGGGAAGGAAGGAGGTGTGGTGGCTTTGTAACCACACAAATTCAAGGGCAAGAAGGTAATTGACTAAAGCAAGCACAAAAACCAAGCAACCAAGCCAAGCAAAAATCATTTTCATCAAAAATCAAAAAGCAACCAAGGCTTTGTTCTTGAAGCTCTCGGCTTTTTACTATTCATTAGGCAAGAATTTTCAAAAATTCAAGATCCAAGCTTCCTAAATTGGTGAGTAAATTCCCTAATCATCTTCATGCTTAGTTAGGGCTATACCATGAGTTTAAGCCATCAATTCCTTCTCAATCTTCTTCATTTAATCAAAGAAGAAGACTATGAATAGTGTTTTCAAGTTTTTTAACTTGAAGTTTTATTGTTTTTCTTGAAGATCCAAGCTTTCCTAAGACTTCTCAAAGCTTCTTAAGGCTTCCTAGCTCATCCCACCACTTCAAGGAAGGTATACCATCTCCAAACCCTAGATTCCTATATATTATAAGATGATTTTTATTAGTAGGATGATATTGTAGCTTGTTGTTGTGATTTAGAGTTTGGGATTTGGAATGGTAGTGAAATGGAATGGTAAATGTTGTGGTTTTGATTAAAAGAACTTAAGTATGATTAAAGTTAAGTTTAGGCATAAGTATGATGATTAAATTGAATTGGTTGGGGTTGTTATGATGAGATGAGGATGGATGTTGGTTGTATGTTGGATTTGAGATTGGTTTGTGGTTGGTTTTGAATGGTTAAAAATTGGGAAATCGCGTAAACATAGCCATCGTAACGTCCGATTTTCTTTGGACTGTTTTTGTGCATAGCATTAGGACCCGAGAACCCCCTGATAGATTATGACCACTACCATTTTTAGATAGCTCATGTTACGAGCTTCGTTTTGATATGTAGTTCGTTCGATTCCGATGCACGGTTTAGGAGAAACGACCGTTTCAAGTAACGGCGTTTCGCGAACGAAACTTTTTCCCTCGCCTTACTTTGAAACATAGGTTAAAGACCAAAAAGGGTTAATTAATGTATGAAACATTTATGGTAAGTGTGTTAGGCAGTTGGTAAGACACTCGCGAAGGAATCGCTTTAAAACTCGTAAAGGTTAAATTATTAAAAATGGTGGAGCCGAGGGTACCCGAGTGACTTAAGCAAATCAGTGAGCGCAAAACAAGCGTTAGAGTCTAAGTTAGTTAAAGTATAGATTTACAAGTGACTTTGGTTTAATTCCAACTTACTTGTTGTTTATAGGTTATCAGACTCGTCCCGAGCCTTTCTCACCCCCAAGTCGCTCAGGCAAGTTTTCTACCCGTTATAACTGTTGTTGTGATGAATATATGTATTTGCATTATCTTGCGATAGATGCATGTTGGTTAATTAGCAAATGATGCAATATATTGAAGCATGCTGCTATGGTATATATATATGCATGCCTGTTTCGCATTCTTTCCATATATATATATATATATCTGTTGGTTCAGTTGATAATACCTATGCTAGAGGATAGCGGTAACTTGCATATACCCTTAGTATAGGGACCCAAAGGTGAAAATATTTTCTAAAACCGGGAGTCGAGGATCCCGAGTAGATTTTGTATATATGGATATGGATATATATATATATATATATATATATATATATATATTTATATATATATATATATGGTTATAGTTTTCCAAACTATTAATCGAATAAGGTTTATTCGATAACTTTAACTTTATTTTATTATTGAATATTATTCTGAATATTCATTCGAGGGCTTATGACTCTTTTGTATTATTATTGGATATTACTTGGATATTCATTTGAGGATGTATGACTCCTTTATTTTATGAATATTATTTATAATATTCATTCGAGGTATTATGACTCCGCTTATTACTGCAATATATTCTTTATTTTATTAAAGAATAAGGTGTCAATAATCAAACTTATTTTCGATTATTCCAATAAAGATAATACTTTCATATAAGTATATCTTTGATTATTTAATACTCGTTTCAAGTATAAGTTTTAATACTTCTACTTCAATTATTTTTATAAAGATAATTCTTTGTGAGAATATTATTTAAATAATAATATTCAGACATTTTCTAAATATACTGGGGACTGATTTACTTCATTAAATCAGTTTTACTCCAAACACTCTTTAAAGTGTTTTCGAGTCTTCAAATGATTTTTAAAAGTTAGAGCGGATCCCAAAACTCATTTTTATATTTAAGATCTTCCTTTTTAAAGGGATTTAAATACTCGCTCAAAACCTGGGGAATCCGGCTCTGTGGTGTATTTTATATTCGCAACAAGGTTGCTGTCTTGGTAAAAGAGTTTTTGATTACTTACCCAATATTCGGGAAGTAAAATTCTTGGAACAAGTTAATCCATTAACAGGCATCGCCTGGGAAATATCGGTGAGTTTTCCTTTCCAACTAGATACGACTTCTTGGTGAAGCCGTATCAACAAGTTTCTACTTGGGGAAAGGGGGAACGAGCTTTACGTTTCAGAGTCATGGATTTCATCTGAACTAGGAGTGGCGTAAGTGGTCGAGTAGCGCCGGCCCAGCCTTATCATATTGGCCCAAATGGCCTGGAAGTTCCGCTAAGGCGGTCCATTTCTTAGGAGTTCAGTGTTCGGTTGACAAGTAAATCCGACAGGTTCTCCTCTACATGTAGAAAATGGTGGGGTTGTACTACTACGACTGATCATCGTAAGTGGTCTTCCTGGCGCGGTAAACTCCCGTAATGAGTTCATCATCCATTTGGATAATTCTGCAACACTACCCGTAGCATTTCGATTGAAAGGCTACTAATGGGTGGTTGCCGAAGCATTGACAGGGTCAAACATTTTTACTGGTGTATCCATTGAATGAAGTATCTCGTAACTTCATCTCTTTTCAAAATATTTCAAAGATCAAATATTTTCAAGTTTTATTTGTGGTCTCATCTATGGGATGACCTCGTGAATCTTATTATAACTTGAACGGTGGTAGTTCAAGTAGTATTGGGAAAGATATAAGTATATTGGGGTATTTGGTAACCTCATCTTTTAAACTTATATCTAATTAATAATTGTCTTATGAATGAGAAAGATTTTCAGAAAAACGTTGAGACAAGGTTAGATATATGAGATCACCTTGCAACGATATTTTTTTTTATATACAGTTATACACTGGGACTTTGTGTATATTATGCATGGAAGAGGACTTCCAATATTTTGAAAAGTATATATGTATATACTGAATATTTTGCGACTTCATCGCATTAAGATATCAAACTTGGTTCATTTCTTTTGACCAAGACTTTCATGAGTATTATGAGTAGGCTCATATATTGTAAATCATTATACATATTATTTTGGTGGGCTTGCTGCTCACCCTTGCTTTATTTCTTCATCACACAACAACAGTTAGGAAAGATGGCCAGACTCTAGCAGACCCAGCGCAAGCGCGTGGGAAGCGTCCCGCGTCTTCCCGTTGATGTTGTAGCTGCTATAGCTGCAGAGGTAGATCTATTGTAGATCAGACCATCTACTTTTGAGAATCAATTATGTATAATTATAACTTGTGGCAGATAATGGCAATTAACTGTAAATTTATCAAGTAATCATTTTGGGTTGTAATAACTTTTAAATTGTGGATTCAAAGACTTGTACTTATTTAAATTTCATCTCTGAGACTATAACGGGTTGTGGTGTGTGTTAGTGTGGGGTCACAGCATAAGGTTATTTATTATTAATTAAGTGAAGTGATATTGTGGAAAGAAAGACCGTGACGACCCGGATCCCCGACCCCGGATCTGGGGGTGTTACAGAAATGGTATCAGAGCTAAGCGTTATAAACCTCAGAGATGATGGGACGTTAAGATAATAAGTTAACTAAGATAATAAGAACTCTTGCCAAGTTCATAGTCGGGCTACCTAACGTAGCACTGACAGTTAAAACCCTTATGGGAACCCTTATAAATATCGTGATAGGAGCGTAGTTCGTTATCGTATATGGTAGCGGGACTCCGAACCCTGAGGTTGAGGAGCAACATCGCGATGATATTTTATTACTAATTGGAGATCGGATTGTGGATCCGATAGAGTGTCCTAATGCAGGACCGGATGATGTTGATATTGAGGATGTAGCGGTTGAGGATGTTGTCCTAGAAGGGATAGTTGTTGAGGAGGATCCCATGGAGGATCCTGACAAGATTGGATAAAGGACCACTGATGAATTGATGACCATGGTTTGGTCGACTACCAGAGGTAGGATTGGCCGGTCACTACCGGAGGTTCATTCAAGTTTGTAAAGATAGTAGCCCCTTTAACGCGGCTTACTCGTAAGACTGAGAAGTTTGAATGGACAGAGAAATGCGAGAACAGCTTTCAAGAACTGAAGCAGAGGTTGGTGATGGCCCCTATGCTGGCATTGTCGGATGGAAAAAGGAGATTTTGTGAAGTGTAGTGACGCTTCGCACAAGGGCTTAGGGTGCGTGCTTATGCAGCACGGTAAGGTAATCGCGTACATGTCAAGACAATTAAGGTAATATGAAATTCGATATCCCCGCCCATGAGCTTAGGCTCGTGGCAATAGTTTTACCCTAAAGATTGGAGGCACTACTTGTATGGAGAGAAGTGCGAGAATTACCTAAGCCATAAGTGCTCTAGTATATTTTCACGTAGAAAGAGCTCAACATACGCCAGAGGAGGCGGTTAGAGCTAATCAAGAATTATGATTGGGAGATTCTTTATCATTCGGGGAAAGCCAATATGGTGGCTGATGCCCTTAGTAAAAAGGAGAGACTCAAGATGATAATGTCTTTTGGAGAGTTTATAAGAGATTTTGAGAAAATGGAAATAGTAGTGAAGGTAACCGGAGCCGGTACCGAAAAGCTGTTTGAGATAGCAATACAGCCCGAATTATTGGAAAAGAACATATTGTGCCAGTAAAGGTGATGAATGAAGGCAGAGAGCCAACAAATAAATATGAGATTAATACCGAGAAAGATGATAAGGGAATAATGAGGTATTCCTACATACTTTGGGTTCCAAATGTTCAAGAGCTTAAGGATGAGATCTTAGATGACAGCTAGTTTGAGGAATAAGAATTAGAGCAAACCCTGAACGTGATAGTCAGGGAGGTCGCCATCAAGATAGAAGGAACCCATAACATAATGAAGTGAAAATGAGGATTTAAAATATGAAGGATGACCCCGATTATGGGGAGGAGGAGGAAATGTTCATACTTAAGAAACAGAAGTCGAGTAAGGAAAGGAGACCCGAGACGGTACTCCTATATGATAATTTATGGCCCTTTCTAGACAGAACTTAGACTATTATCCCCAACCACCACCTTGAGGAAACAATGCGGTAGGAAATTCTTTCATGACCTTTAAGTCGCTAAGCTCTCAGAGTTCCAAGGAACAGGTTGACCCAGTCGAGGCAAGGGCCTGGCTAAAGGAAATGCAGGAATCATTTGAGATTTTAAATAATTGACGAATCACAAAAGAGTGTTTTTGTCACTTACCCTCCTAAGAGAGAGACCACCCGCTGGTAAAAGGCCAAGGAAGGCACGAAGCCAGAGGTTATGATAAACTGATTTAAGTTCAGTAAGTTGTTTTCGGGAAAGTACTTCCCAAGGTTATGGAAATAGTGTAAAAGCTTTAGAGCCAGAACAAAGGCAGACGAGTATGATGAATTATGAATCTAAGTTGTAAAGATTATCAAGATTCGTTCTGAGGACACGAATCCAGAATGACGGGATGTTTGAAATCGATGCTTATGATGGGTTGGTTCATGAAATAATGATAAGGGAGTTGGGTATGAGGAAACCCTAAAGACTCGTAGCAATAGAAATAGAAAAGTATGTAATCGTCAGGATGATGATGATCCACCATGAGTTAAAATTGATGGTTGAAGGCATAAGAGATACATATATTGTACCCCCTTTGAGTTGGGAGGATTCGAGGAAACCTTGAGATAGTTCGAAGGATAAATATTGAGACACGGATAGACTGAGGAGACAAGAAAGTAAGAAATCAGGAAAAATTGGATGAAGGAAGTGACCTTCAATAATGTGAAATGTAAGACCGGTGGCTTGATACCCAGGAAGGGAGACGCCAGGTATGAAAGATATCCCAACATTGAGATGACTGTTGAGATAAACAACAAAAGTAAATAAGGATTTATTAAGAAGAAGTTCACGTTGAACACGACCAATATCTTCCAGATCATCCATGTGATCATTACCAAATCAGGAAAGAAAAGCGGATAACCATTTTTATCTTTTGGAGGCCATGTGGATTGACCTTAACTTGAATAAGGATGCTATTGTGAAATTCGGTATAGACTATCGAGGTGGAAATGATTGAATAAGATACCCTTATCAGGGATATATGACTTTATTTATCCATGGAAGGATGCTTGTACCTTTTTAAAGGTGGAATTAAGGATAGAACATCGGTAACTTAAAACGAATCCTAGGGGAATGCATAAAGGTTGGCATTTCACCCTTAATAGGGATAGTATGAGTTTTGACAGTATGAATTGGAAAGGATTAAGGTAATAATAACCTTTAAGGATCAGTGGAGAAATTTTTCAGAAGTATATAGACAATGGTTCTAGTAATAGTAAATGGTATTTTGATATACCCTGTATCTAGGGAATACAGGAGGAACGATTCAAGGATAACCTTAGAGGTTTTACAAGGAGAAAGGTAATATTCAAAATTGTCAAGATTAGAAATGTGGATAAAGGAAATATGACGTAATTATAGTGTTGCCAAGTGGGGCACGTGTTAAACCACGAGAAAGTATGGATCGAACCAGTAATGGTCGAAATTATTCAGGGCAATTAGGACTTAAGATAAAAGATGTTCTAATTATGATTGAGAGTCAGTCATGACAGTGATTAACCTCTAAAGACTGAGGCAATAACTTATGGAAAAATGGTGATTTTTTTTTTCTTATCAGATTTTAAGGAAAACATCTTCACTCAAGCAGTGATCGGAAATAGGGTAGAAAATTTGTGAAAGTGGTTAAAATGAAATTGACTGTAAGGAAATTTTACTATCAGGAAAGGCCAAAGAGGTGGCCGACACTTTAAAGGTAAGAGGATAATTATAGGCGCTTGTGCCAAAATAATACAGTGAGGATGGTTAAAACTGTGAAGGTTGTATTATGGTTTGGAAGATTGACATTCCTTCTGATGACTGTGCAATACCCAACCGTAATAGTAGTTGGTAAAGGTTTAATTCATGTAATCGCCATGAGCGGGCTATCTATCTTAGGAGGTCCTATCTTGAGATAAGCCAGGACCATGTTTCAAAAAGGACTAGACGAACCTTTGAGTTAAGTCTTCTATTTAAGGCATATGATTAAGAATGGTATTAACCTGCTATCGTTGCTTTGATTGAAACTCTTCTGCAATTTTATCTACTTCATGTCATGAAAGTACGTCAGAGTTTGGAGTGTTCTTCATGAATTGTGATTGGTGGTTATGTTAACTCCTTAGGAGAATTAGATACGAGATGTATGGACTCCGTATGGTTAGCTATTAAGACTTCATGGAAAGTGAATGACTACAGTAGGTCAGTGGTGGACCATAGTAAGGCAACAATGATTCTGCGAGTAATGAGCTGATTACAACCGTGAGAGTTGTATTGGAATGGGTGTTGAGATTGAGTACCACTAATCGGGTCGTGGTAGTGTATAAGTTATCATTGATAGACTAATTAAGTAGAGTATCTACCTAGTGAATAATTATTCTTTCTTATCAATAGAGAGTCGTATTATTATACGAGGAAGGTTGCGGTGCAAGCATAGAATTCTAGTAACGATGATGTATAGAATGAGATCCCAGATTCGATTTTCGATGTCGAGGGAGTTTCAAAGGTGATTATGTATAAGCTCGAGGAAGAGTGTGGGTCCATAGAATGATGGACGGGATAGCGAAAATATTTAGGCATGGGAAATACGAGGCTATAATGCTTGATGCTGATATAAATACATATATGTTTTGTTCTCCTATGACAAACCTCTATAGTTCAGAGGTAGGTTCCAAGCCAGATATTTTGTGGCAGTATATTTTTTCATATATACAATTCTCTTCAATTCGTTCTTTTCTCTTCTTTTCATTTCATGTAAGCTGAGAAGAACAACCCTTCCAGAAAGGGGAGGTATTGCCGAATGACTATCTATCTGTGTGATAGAAGCCTAGTAGGATACCAGCTATTGTTTAATTGCTTGTCAAGTACTAAAGGCTGGCCACCTTCTGTACTAACTAAGCGATATAACAAGTGTTCATGATCATAGTGATCTCTCAACAAATTCCTTTACTTCTATATGAAGGATTAAGCTTCCAAAGATAGAAGCAGCTGAAAAAGGAGTAGTAAAGTTATGGTGGTATTCAGAATGGAAACACGTTCATGATACTAAGGTTGACGTGGTTATTAAAAGGTTATAGAACGCTAACGAGCCAAAGGTATAACCAGTATAATATTAGGAACGGAAGGTAATAGCGATTACGAACTAGAAAAGAATGGGTATTGAGAAGCAAAAGCTTTAATGCTAAAAGCTATAATGAGAGTCTGTGCAATAGACTTGAAAGAATTTGGAATGATCACTTAACGCGGATTAAGTTATCTTACGACAATAGATCATATGTCATTATCGAGATGTCGCCTTATGAGATCCTTGAGGGAAGACAATGTCGATCTCCCTTATGTTAGGATGAAGTTGTAGAGCGCAAGATGCTCGGACCCGCAGTAGTCCAAAGGACCAAGGATATGATAGATCTAATCAGAGGACGGCTGGTAGTAGCCCAAGATGGACATGATAAGTATGTTGATTTGACACGAAAGGATAAAGAGTATGAAATAGGGGACCTAGTAATGTTATAGGTATCCCTTGGAAAGGATTGATGAGGTTCGGAAAGAAAGGAAAGCTAAGTCTACAATTTGTTGGACCCTTGGATATATTAAGACGTTTGGAAAGTTAGCATATGAGCTAGCCCTAACCCCGAACATGTAGCAGGTCGTAACGTGTTTCACGTATCAATGTTAAGGAAGTGTAATTCAGATGCCAGATAAATAGAGGCATATGAGCGCATAGATATGCAACCCGACGTAACCTATATGGAGCAACCAGGAAGGGTTATAGAGTGAAAAGGAACAAGTGCTTAGGAGAAGGATTATCAAACTAGGCAGAGTTTGGTGGTAGAACCACAATATGGGAAAATTGACTCGAGAGTTAGAAAGTGTAATGCTAAGAAAGTATCCCCATTTGTTTTCTATCTGATTCCGGGACGGAATCCTTTTAAGGAGGGGAGACTGTAATAACCCCAATTTTTGAGAAATTTTGAAACCCTTATGAATAGTGTTTTTACTGAACGAGAAAACTTTTCATGCCACGCTATGTAGGGGTTCTGTTATGGATATTCTGGGATATTATTAGTACTCTATGAAGTATATAAGTGTATGTAAAGATCGTCAGAATCCAATTCCGAACACTTTGGTTTTTCCCGGAAATCCACAAGATACGGAGAGAATTGAGTATAAGGTAACAGGATAAAAAGGATTTAAATTAAAGGATTATAATAGAGGATCATAAAAAGGAATATAATGTATTGAGAAAGGTTAAGGGAACCTAAGTAATAAGATCCCGGGTATGATCCTTCAAACGATAAACGAGAACGAAAGTTAAGCGAACCGTATAACAGATCAGCGGTCATTAGGCAAACGATTAGGAAGTTAATCAAAGGGATTAGTGGGAATAATGTCATCCAACCAATAGAAAGAGGACAAAGAAGGGAGGATGACATCATGAGGATGACATAAGCATGACATGGGAAGGAAGGAGGTGTGGTGGCTTTGTAACCACACAAATTCAAGGGCAAGAAGGTAATTGACTAAAGCAAGCACAAAAACCAAGCAACCAAGCCAAGCAAAAATCATTTTCATCAAAAATCAAAAAGCAACCAAGGCTTTGTTCTTGAAGCTCTCGGCTTTTTACTATTCATTAGGCAAGAATTTTCAAAAATTCAAGATCCAAGCTTCCTAAATTGGTGAGTAAATTCCCTAATCATCTTCATGCTTAGTTAGGGCTATACCATGAGTTTAAGCCATCAATTCCTTCTCAATCTTCTTCATTTAATCAAAGAAGAAGACTATGAATAGTGTTTTCAAGTTTTTTAACTTGAAGTTTTATTGTTTTTCTTGAAGATCCAAGCTTTCCTAAGACTTCTCAAAGCTTCTTAAGGCTTCCTAGCTCATCCCACCACTTCAAGGAAGGTATACCATCTCCAAACCCTAGATTCCTATATATTATAAGATGATTTTTATTAGTAGGATGATATTGTAGCTTGTTGTTGTGATTTAGAGTTTGGGATTTGGAATGGTAGTGAAATGGAATGGTAAATGTTGTGGTTTTGATTAAAAGAACTTAAGTATGATTAAAGTTAAGTTTAGGCATAAGTATGATGATTAAATTGAATTGGTTGGGGTTGTTATGATGAGATGAGGATGGATGTTGGTTGTATGTTGGATTTGAGATTGGTTTGTGGTTGGTTTTGAATGGTTAAAAATTGGGAAATCGCGTAAACATAGCCATCGTAACGTCCGATTTTCTTTGGACTGTTTTTGTGCATAGCATTAGGACCCGAGAACCCCCTGATAGATTATGACCACTACCATTTTTAGATAGCTCATGTTACGAGCTTCGTTTTGATATGTAGTTCGTTCGATTCCGATGCACGGTTTAGGAGAAACGACCGTTTTAAGTAACGGCGTTTCGCGAACGAAACTTTTTCCCTCGCCTTACTTTGAAACATAGGTTAAAGACCAAAAAGGGTTAATTAATGTATGAAACATTTATGGTAAGTGTGTTAGGCAGTTGGTAAGACACTCGCGAAGGAATCGCTTTAAAACTCATAAAGGTTAAATTATTAAAAATGGTGGAGCCGAGGGTACCCGAGTGACTTAAGCAAATCAGTGAGCGCAAAACAAGCGTTAGAGTCTAAGTTAGTTAAAGTATAGATTTACAAGTGACTTTGGTTTAATTCCAACTTACTTGTTGTTTATAGGTTATCAGACTCGTCCCGAGCCTTTCTCACCCCCAAGTCGCTCAGGCAAGTTTTCTACCCGTTATAACTGTTGTTGTGATGAATATATGTATTTGCATTATCTTGCGATAGATGCATGTTGGTTAATTAGCAAATGATGCAATATATTGAAGCATGCTGCTATGGTATATATATATATGCATTCCTGTTTCGCATTCTTTCCATATATATATATCTGTTGGTTCAGTTGATAATACCTATGCTAGAGGATAGCGGTAACTTGCATATACCCTTAGTATAGGGACCCAAAGGTGAAAATATTTTCTAAAACCGGGAGTCGAGGATCCCGAGTAGATTTTGTATATATGGATATGGATATATATATATATATATTTATATATATATATATGGTTATAGTTTTCCAAACTATTAATCGAATAAGGTTTATTCGATAACTTTAACTTTATTTTATTATTGAATATTATTCTGAATATTCATTCGAGGGCTTATGACTCTTTTGTATTATTATTGGATATTACTTGGATATTCATTTGAGGATGTATGACTCCTTTATTTTATGAATATTATTTATAATATTCATTCGAGGTATTATGACTCCGCTTATTACTGCAATATATTCTTTATTTTATTAAAGAATAAGGTGTCAATAATCAAACTTATTTTCGATTATTCCAATAAAGATAATACTTTCATATAAGTATATCTTTGATTATTTAATACTCGTTTCAAGTATAAGTTTTAATACTTCTACTTCAATTATTTTTATAAAGATAATTCTTTGTGGGAATATTATTTAAATAATAATATTCAGACATTTTCTAAATATACTGGGGACTGATTTACTTCATTAAATCAGTTTTACTCCAAACACTCTTTAAAGTGTTTTCGAGTCTTCAAATGATTTTTAAAAGTTAGAGCGGATCCCAAAACTCATTTTTATATTTAAGATCTTCCTTTTTAAGGGGATTTAAATACTCGCTCAAAACCTGGGGAATCCGGCTTTGTGGTGTATTTTATATTCGCAACAAGGTTGCTGTCTTGGTAAAAGAGTTTTTGATTACTTACCCAATATTCAGGAAGTAAAATTCTTGGAACAAGTTAATCCATTAACAGGCATCGCCTGGGAAATATCGGTGAGTTTTCCTTTCCAACTAGATACGACTTCTTGGTGAAGCCGTATCAACAAGTTTCTACTTGGGGAAAGGGGGAACGAGCTTTACGTTTCAGAGTCATGGATTTCATCTGAACTAGGAGTGGCGTAAGTGGTCGAGTAGCGCCGGCCCAGCCTTATCATATTGGCCCAAATGGCCTGGAAGTTCCGCTAAGGCGGTCCATTCCTTAGGAGTTCAGTGTTCGGTTGACAAGTAAATCCGACAGGTTCTCCTCTACATGTAGAAAATGGTGGGGTTGTACTACTACGACTGATCATCGTAAGTGGTCTTCCTGGCGCGGTAAACTCCCGTAATGAGTTCATCATCCATTTGGATAATTCTGCAACACTACCCGTAGCATTTCGATTGAAAGGCTACTAATGGGTGGTTGCCGAAGCATTGACAGGGTCAAACATTTTTACTGGTGTATCCATTGAATGAAGTATCTCGTAACTTCATCTCTTTTCAAAATATTTCAAAGATCAAATATTTTCAAGTTTTATTTGTGGTCTCATCTATGGGATGACCTCGTGAATCTTATTATAACTTGAACGGTGGTAGTTCAAGTAGTATTGGGAAAGATATAAGTATATTGGGGTATTTGGTAACCTCATCTTTTAAACTTATATCTAATTAATAATTGTCTTATGAATGAGAAAGATTTTCAGAAAAACGTTGAGACAAGGTTAGATATATGAGATCACCTTGCAACGATATTTTTTTTTTATATACAGTTATACACTGGGACTTTGTGTATATTATGCATGGAAGAGGACTTTCAATATTTTGAAAAGTATATATGTATATATACTGAATATTTTGCGACTTCATCGCATTAAGATATCAAACTTGGTTCATTTCTTTTGACCAAGACTTTCATGAGTATTATGAGTAGGCTCATATATTGTAAATCATTATACATATTATTTTGGTGGGCTTGCTGCTCACCCTTGCTTTATTTCTTCATCACACAACAACAGTTAGGAAAGATGGCCAGACTCCAGCAGACCCAGCGCAAGCGCGTGGGAAGCGTCCCGCGTCTTCCCGTTGATGTTGTAGCTGCTATAGCTGCAGAGGTAGATCTATTGTAGATCAGACCATCTACTTTTGAGAATCAATTATGTATAATTATAACTTGTGGCAGATAATGGCAATTAACTGTAAATTTATCAAGTAATCATTTTGGGTTGTAATAACTTTTAAATTGTGGATTCAAAGACTTGTACTTATTTAAATTTCATCTCTGAGACTATAACGGGTTGTGGTGTGTGTTAGTGTGGGGTCACAGCATAAGGTTATTTATTATTAATTAAGTGAAGTGATATTGTGGAAAGAAAGACCGTGACGACCCGGATCCCCGACCCCGGATCTGGGGGTGTTACATACAATCTAAGAACCAACATTGTTATGGAATCTGTGCATGTTGTGTTTGATGATAAAAAGATTGATGGACTAACAGATGAGGGACACCATGAGAGACTCAAATTTGACAACATTGAGATATATTGTGATGATAGTGAAGAGGAGACTGATGGAGATGACACTTCAAAAGGGATTCAAAACATGCCCTTGGATAATGCACAAAATTCTGCATCCGTTGATAGAGGCAATGCAGTATCCGTTGAAAGACATAGTGCATCATCCGTTGAAGTACAAAATGAAGCATCCGTTGATCATAGTTCATCAACGGATAATCGATTTACATCATCAGTTGATAGAACTCCAAATTCCCTGCAAAGGACCAACAACTCAGGGGGAGTTTCAACTAATCAACACTCTGTCTCACATCATGACAATACTGAGGCCACCTCATCTAGAGTATATCTTCCACCTCAAAGGAAATGGACCAAGAATCATCCCTTTGAACTGATCATTGGTGATGCATCATCTAAAGTGCAAACAAGAAAAGCTTCTCAAGATGAATGTCTGTATAGTAGTTTTCTATCTCAGGAGGAACCTAAGAAAGTGGAAGAAGCTTTATTGGATCCAGATTGGATATTAGCTATGCAGGAAGAGCTGAACCAATTTGAGAGAAACAAAGTTTGGAAGCTGGTACCCAAACCAAAGAACAAGAGTCCTATTGACACAAAATGGGTATTCAGAAACAAGATGGATGAAAATGGCATTGTCATAAGGAATAAAGCCAGATTGGTTGCTAAAGGCTATTCTCAACAAGAGGGAATAGATTTTGATGAGACATATGCTCCTGTTGCAAGACTTGAAGCCATCAGAATTTTTCTAGCCTATGCAGCCCATGCCAATTTCAAAGTCTATCAAATGGATGTCAAGAGTGCATTTCTAAATGGGAAATTGGAGGAAGAAGTTTATGTAAGTCAACCTCCAGGGTTTGAAGATCCAAATTTTCCAGACTATGTGTATTATCTGTTGAAAGCACTCTATGGACTGAAGCAAGCACCTAGAGCCTGGTATGAAACCTTATCAAAATTCCTTTTGGAGAATCACTTCACTAGAGGTACTGTTGATAAAACTCTCTTCTTTAGGAATGTTAATGGCTCTAGTATACTTGTTCAAATTTATGTAGATGACATAATATTTGGATCTACAGATGATAAGCTTTGTAAAAAGTTTGCTAAGCTAATGCAAAGTAATTATGAAATGAGCCTGATGGGAGAACTAACCTATTTTCTTGGTTTACAAGTTAAACAAGTTAGTGATGGAATTTTCATTAGTCAAACTAAATATATTTATGATCTTTTAAAGAAGTTTGACTTAATAGAATGTTCATCTGCAAAAACTCCCATGGCCACTGCCACCAAACTTGAATTGAATAAGACTGAAAGGTCTGTGGACATTACAAGTTATAGAGGCATGATTGGTTCACTTTTATATTTAACTGTCAGTAGACCAGATATAATGTTTTCTACATGTCTCTGTGCTAGATTTCAAGCTGACCCTAAAGAATCTCACTTAGTAGCTATTAAAAGAATTTTCAGATATCTCAAGGGGACTCCAAATCTAGGAATTTGGTACCCTAGAGAGTCTGGTTTTGATCTAATTGGCTACTCAGATGCAGACTATGCAGGTTGCAAAATAGACAGGAAAAGTACAACAGGCTCTTGCCAATTCCTGGGAAACAAGCTTGTATCATGGTTTAGCAAAAAGCAAAATTCAGTCTCTACTTCTACAGCTGTGGCTGAATACATTGCTGCTGGAAGCTGCTGCTCTCAAGTGTTATGGATGAGGAATCAACTCCTTGATTATGGACTACATGTTGATAGAATTCCTATTTTTTGTGACAACACAAGTGCCATAGCCATAACAGAGAATCCTGTGCAGCACTCAAGGACCAAGCACATTGATATCAAGTACCACTTCATTAGGGAACATGTGATGAAAGGTACAGTGGAACTTTATTTTGTTCCAAGTGAACAATAAATTGCAGACATATTTACCAAGCCACTTGATGAATCAACATTCACAAGATTGGTAAGTGAGCTAGGTATGCTTAATTTCTCTTAAAATTAATGTCCTTATTGCAATTTGAATTGAAGCCTGAAATGTATTAGCTGCAAGAACAAGTTTGATTTTTAACATAGATTATTCCATCAACGGATATTCCCTATCCGTTGAAAGTCAAAATTGTTCTATCAACGGATGTTCATTATCCGTTGAAAGTCATATACATTTCTGGAATTTTTATCCGTCAACGGATAAAACTGAAGTGCTCTTCAACGGATGACAGTTTACCTTATCCGTTGAAATATCACATCAGTCGATTCAAGTGTTTCACAGTCGTTGATTCTATTGTCTTAACCGTTGATACTCATACATACAGCTGTATGTATTTGTTTTAAAGGTAGTTTTTAGAATACTTACAGTTTATTCTTAAACGGCTGAAATTCACTTACACATATTTATTGTTTAATCTCTTATTTATGTTTTTTTTATTTGAGAAAGTATATAAGCCCTTCTGATTTTTCATTTTTACTTTACGCTTTCTTGAAATTTCAAAGCTTTTACCATTTTCTCTCTGCAAAACCTTCAAGTTATTCTCTGCAATTTCTATTCACAACAATGGCACCAGTAGTAAAGATTATGTCTCAATCTGGGTTCATCTATGAGAAGAACAATTTCATAGCTTTGGTAGAAAAGAATGAAGCCCACTCAGATTATCACAAAATGATGGACTTCATCAAAAACTGTAAACTTAGCTATGCAATGCTGGAAGCCCCAACGATTTACTGTGAAGTAGTTGAGGAGATTTGGACATCTGCTGAGTTCAACTCCATAGATATGACTATCTCCTTCACTCTCAAAGGTAAAAATCACTGTGTTAACTGTGATGACTTACTAGCATGTTTTAAATTACCTGAGAACAATGTCATGACACCACACACTGATAATGATGTATCCAGCATGTTAGATTCCATAGGTTATTCTCTTAACTCTGCTAGTTTAGGGAGTATTAGAAGAAAAGGCCTTAGGAAAGAATGGAGTTTTCTTGGGGATGCCTTTATCAAGGTTTTCTCTGGGAAAATTAGCAATTTTGATGCCATAACTTCATCTCTTGTTAATATGCTCTATATGCTTGTTTCTGATAGGTATTTTAATTTTAGCAACTATGTTATGCTAGAATTGGGTACTAGATTAGGTAACAAAGCTAATAGACCTAATAACATCTATTATGCTAGATTCTTTATGTTATTGGCTAACCATGTTGCTGAAGGTTTGGTCATTACGAATGAGAATAATAAACTCAAGTGCTGGGCACAAGAGAAAAGAGTTCTTGCAGATTTATTGAGAATGGATCTCAACAGCAGTGTGCCATTGGTATATTTACCAATCATGAATGCACCACAGGTAGGTGAGGTAATTGCTTCTACAACTCCTACTTCTTCCAACCCCTCTATTTCTAGTGTGGCCATGGAATCTGTGACAATGCCCCAACAGATTCCTACCAAGGTCACCAAAACTAAACTTTCAAAATCAAAGACAAAGAAAACCACCTCTGTTATTTCTCAAAAGACAACAGTTGTAACACCTACCATTAACCCTGAGGGGAGTGAACAGGGTGTGAGTGGTGAGGGGAGGGGTGAACATCAAAGAAACCCCCAGGATAAGGAAGGAGAGAAAAGTGCTTCCCAAGCTAGCCAAGCCACAGTTTCTCAAAAAGCTGTGGTGGTTGAAAAGGTTACTAGCATATCCCTAGTTGCATCCTCCCAAAAGGATGTAACTATTGAATATAGTTCCCAACCAGGAACACACAAACGAGGGAGGGACACTAAAGCCAAACACTCACCAACAAAAACCTTTATTAGAAGAAAGAGAGCTAGAACCCAATCTTCTAAACAGGGTGCACACACTGCACAGATACATCCATCTGTATCTATGCCTTCTCAAACTCAGTTTGATGTGGCTCCAACAAATGTGGAGTCACAGCCCCATTCTCTCACAATTAACACACATCAATCACCACACACTTCTTCACCATCTCTAGATGTGGATATGTTATTCCCATCAATTCTTGATTCTCCCTCTTTACAACTCAGGGAGGAGCCCCACTCAAATATAGGTGATCATCATCTTTTAGATGATTTGTTGGATCACCCGCAAATTCTTTCAGATGTAATTGAAGGGTCTGTGTCACCAAAACTCATATCAATCTACACAGATTCAACAGTTATATCACTTTCAAGTTCTACTTCTTTTCCTTCTTCAACGGATATCACTCATCCGTTGACAAGTGGTTGTTCTTCAACGGATAAGCTTAACAGCAGTTATCCGTTGATACCATCAGTTTCACCTTCAACGGCTATTCCTCATCCGTTGATAGTCTCTACACACACAACTGAAACAATTCCAAGTATAGAAGACTTGATTACTGTACAATCACTTCTAGGACTGAGGGAAGGGAGTGACAATTTGAGTGAGAGGCTGGGTTGCTCCCAGGCAAAAGGAGAGATTGAGAGCTCAAATATGCATGCTATTTCTTCCAGCATGGCAAAAGTAAGTGAGAGGAGTACCACCTTAGTAGGTGAAGGTGAGGGAGTGAGTTGTGTGAGCCAGGGGGAGCCCCTGATGCAAGAACATAGAGAAAATGAGAGAAAAGCAGGTACAGCAGATATAAGGATGGATCCAGCCATTGCTAGTGAGTTAATGATTGTGAATGATGCTGAAAAGGAAAGACAATTTCAGCAACATTACAAAGCTGTAATTGATAACATTTCTTTGGATGCTGACACTTTTACTCATCCTGTTTCAGCCTATCAAGTATTGGCTGCACAGGGCAATGTGGAGGCAGAAAAGACACTACATCTAGTACATACAACAGCATCTCTTCAAAGGGACAAAACTGCTATTAACAAGATGCCTTCAACAGCTGGTGAGTCATTTGAAGAATTTGGAGTAAATTCTGATGATGATGACTTTGTTTCTTCTGATGGAAGCATGAACTTAGGGGGAGATGAAGGCCCTAGTTCTATTCCAAATCTACCTGAATGGGCTTTCACAAAGGAGTCTACAACAGGGCAATTCAATGTCTCCATAGTCAAACAAATCAGTACTATCAGACAGGCCATTCAGAAAACTTCTCATGCTGGTACAAAGGCTATCCTTACAGCTCACTTGGACTCACTGCATCTCATGAAGTTGCAGCAAGTAAAACAGAATCTGAGTGTGGATGAACTCAGAAAGGATATTGCTGACTTGAAATCCTACAATTCTGAAAAATTGGATTCAGTCATGCCCTTTGGTACAATTCAGGACATTTTGTTGAGATTGAAAAAGGAATCAAATACTGAAAAGAGGCTGGCCAAATTGGAAGACAGAGTTCAAGTTATTGAAGATTCTGTGGCCACCATTCTTCACAACCAACAATCTCAAACAACTCTACTTATGCAGCTGGCAAAAGCACAGGGCTTGACCCCTCTCCTTGATGATAACAAAAAGGGGGAGAGTAAAAGGGAAGGGGAAGGAGAGCCATCTACAAAAATCCAAATATCTAAAGTGCTAGTTCCTGCCATCACTACTTCTCCAATCATTCAAATCAAAGGAAAGCCTGATGGAATTGATTTAATCCAGCTAGCAGCAGCTGAAATTCAAGTGAAAGAGCAAAGGAGGAGAATTGATGAAAGGATGCAACAGCTGTTTGGCTCAACACAAGATAAATCAATATCTGTGAAACATAGCACAAAGGTTGAACCAATCAACATGGAGCACAAGCCAGAAAGGAGAAATAAGGTTGGAGAGACTTCTTTCAAGAATCTAAAACCTATGGTTCTCAAGCCCAACACCAGATCCAGCAAGGACTCCACAAAGAACCCTCTTAACTTTGCTCAGATGAAAGAAGTGGACTTTCCTCTTCCAAAGCCTGATGAAGACAAAGTTTTGGGTACAAGCATCATAAAACACAAGGAGACCATGGATGAGGCAGTAAGGAGAAACATGGCTATTATCTTTAGAGAGGGAAAGAGCATATGTGTGATGCAAGGACATCCCAAATTCTCAATAGCCAAGAGGGAAGAAACCAAAAGGTTAAAGAAAGAAGCTGAAAAACTCAAGGCTGACAAAAGAGCACAAGCAAAGCTTGAACAAAAGCTAAAGTCAAGTCTAGTTGAAAATGAGAAAGGAATTGAAGTCAGGGGTGAAGACAAGATTGCAAACTTAGATAAGGTTTTTGGGAGTATATTTGGTGAAAGCATGGAGGAAAAAGAGGAATGGCAGAAGGGAAACAGAAGAAAGGCCAAGGCACATAGAAGGAGTGAAGGCAACACTGAAGAAACTAAATCTCTACCTTCCATACCTGAACCCTTTGTTGCTGATCCCACTATAAACATCCATGGTGAACCAATCATCCCAAAAGAGGAACCTATTGATTGGGACACCATCAATTTGCCTACCTTTTTAACCACTCTTCCACTACCAAAGAAACAGAAAAGAAAATCCAAATCTACACCTCCCCTAAACTCTAAGAAATTCACTCAAAAACACAAACCTAACCTTAAGCCACCCATTTCTAAAGATGATTATGTTCACATCTGTGACATAAAAGAAATTTCAGACATTGAACTCTATCTGGATGAGCTGGAGGATGTAAGGGGAATTGCTGCTTACAGACAGCTACCAGAGAGATTGGTGTTCAGATACAAAGGAGCTGGGGAAAGAACATGGCCTCTCTACAGGATTCTGAATGAAGGTTACTCTACCTTGATCAGAGTCTTTTCAGCCATACAAAAGGATGCTGGCTTTACCAGGACTGCCAAGACTGAAATTCTCAACAAGATTGCCAACATAAGGAAAACTTGGAGGGAGCCCAATGCTTTGCCCAGAACCTTACTCATTCAAGAAAGGGGAACTACAATTCATAAATCACCTCATTGGTTGATGGAATTCAGAGATGATAAAGGAGTCAGAAGATTTTTCAGACTTGAAGACCAACTCAAGATTGCCAGCAATGAAACTCTCAAAGAAATGCAATCTAAGTTGGATATCAGTGATGAAGATGAAGCTGAATTCTTCAGACAACTCTAACTCCAAATTGAGGAAAATAACAAAGGGCTAGGAAAGAAAACCATGGATCAAAGAAGAAAAAGATGATTTGCTCAGGCTAGAGGAGCACCCTTGGAAACACTGTAAATCTTCAATTACCTTCTAGTACATACACTTTTGCAGCACTTTTAAATTTCTACTTAGTTTCAGTTCATATATTTGTTAAGTGTTTTGTTATCATCAAGTTAACCTTGAATTTATGTCTACAATTCTTATAGACATAAATAGGGGGAGATTGTTAGGAATATATGTGCATTAGTTTGATGATATGTTTAACAAAACACTTAAGTAGAAATCTAGTGTTTGTAGCCTCAACGGATAAGACCACTTTTGGCTATCCGTTGATGGTGTAGCTTTACTTAGAAATAAGTCTAGTGTTGTAGCACATTTCAGTCTCTGAATTTGAGATATAATTCTTAAATGTTGAGGAAAATTATAAGTCATGTTGACTACTAAAGGATATGCAGATAGGAAGGCCAATTATAAATATTTCATGCCTTGTAATTTTGTATAAATGAAATGGTATCAACGGATAACTTAAAGACCTTCAACGGATGAGAAACAAAGCTTCAACGGATGTCTCTAAAGCTTCAATGGATAACATCCTTCAACGGATGAGTGCATCAACGGATAGAGCTTCAACTGCTAACACATCAACGGATAAAGCCATCAACGGATGAAGGCTTCAACGGATGTTCTGTTAAATAGCAGTTGACAAGTGGTAGTTGTACCTACAAACAGAGGCACATGGGTTGACAGAGACAACTGAGATGTGGTAGCCTATTTCAGGAACATCAGAAAAAGCAGCCGTTCTACTCTAGTATAAAGAGACAATAGTCAACAATGCACTGGAGTAAAATGGAGAAGAAACAAGTGGAGAACTTATTTTATTATTGTACTTTTATCTTTGTCTTCACTTGTAAACTTGGTGTTATATAAACCAAGTAGCAGCTAGTAATTAGATATAATTTTTCCAGAACTGTTTAGAAAAATCTTGAGAAAAATTATCTAGTTTGTACTAGGATGCAGCTGTGATCAACTTCTTGAATCACAGATTTTCTGAAATACCATCTCTGGTGGAACAACAAATCCACCAGAAAAGTTTTTAAGGTCTGTTGTGTTCTGTACTTTTGTGCTTGAATATATATATGTCTGTATTAGCTTAAAGCAATTCACACACTTGTTTATCTTAAACACACAGCCTTTGAAACTGCTCAAAACTTGAAAAAGTTTTGAGATTTACATTCAACCCCCTTTTGTAAATCTCATTGTTAGTTCACTAGGAATAACAAAACTTCTCAAGGATCCTGTCAACATAATGTGGTTGACTTAATTCGAGACCCTCTGATGTTCTAGAAATTTGAATTCCCAGAATTACATTTGCTAGTCCCATATCTTTCATGTCGAATCTTGATTTCAACATGTCCTTTGTAGATTTGATCATTTTATCATTGCTTCTGGCAATAAGTAGATCATCTACATATAGTATCATCATGACATAGCCGTTCTCGTTATCCTTGTAATAGGCACAGCTATCACATTCATTGATTTTAAAACCATTGGCCAGCACGACCTCATCAAATTTTTCATGCCATTTCATAGGCACTTGCTTCAAACCATACAATGATTTCACCAATCTACAAACTTTCCTTTCTTGTCCTGGGACAACAAACCCTTCGGGTTGTTCCATATAGATTTCCTCATCTATGTCTCCATTTAGGAAAGCTGTTTTCACATCCATTTGATGTACAGTTAGATTACGCATTGCAGCGATAGCAAACATCATCCTTATGGACATTATTCTCGTTACAGGAGAATATGTATCAAAGTAATCAAGGCCTTTTTCTTGCTTGTATCCTTTAATTACAAGTCTGGCCTTATACTTATCGATGGTGCAATCAGTTTTCAACTTCTTCTTGAAAACCCACTTGCTACCTAATGGTTTGCAACCAGTTGGCAAGTCTACTAATTCCCAAGTATAATTCTACATAATTGAATCAACTTCATTCTTGATGGCCTCTTTCCACATAGGCCCATCAGGTGAGGTAACCGCCTCCTTATAGGTTTTCGGGTCACCTTCTTCGAGCAAATAGGTCATAAAATCAGACCCATAAGATTTCTCCGTCCGTTGTCTTTTGCTCCTTCTCACTACCCCCATATTTTCGTCTTCACTTTTGTCACTCTCATTATCGTCATCTACAGACTCATGAGATCGTTTAGACGTCGTCGGTTGTTGGTTTCCTGGATTACAGGGAAACATCGTCTCAAAGAATGAGGCATTCCTTGATTCCATAATGGTATTTTTTTGAATATTAGAAATCTTGGATTCTTGAACAAGAAACCGATATGCAGTTGTGTGTGGAGGATATCCGATGAAGATACAATCCATAGTCTTAGGACCTATCTTCACCTTCTTCGGTGTAGGGATCAGTACCTTTGCAAGGCACCCCCACACTTTCAGGTGTTGGTAACTTGGTTTCTTTTTCTTCCACATTTCATAAGGACTTACATCCTTATTCTTGCGCATCATAATATTTAAAATATTATTTGCACTTAAGATGGCTTCTCCCCACATCGATTGTGGAAGCATAGAGCTTAACAACATCGCATTCATCATTTCTTTCAAAGTACGATTCTTCCTCTCAGCCACACCATTTGACTGAGGGGAGTATGGTGTTGTAACCTCATGGATTATACCATGTTGTGAACAGAATTCCCCAAACGGTTCAACATATTCACCTCCACGATCACTTCGTATCGTTTTGATTTTCTCAGTTTGTTGTGTCTCAACTTCTTCTTTATAGATTTTAAATTTATCTATAGCTTCGTCTTTGCTTTTCAACAAATATACATAGCAGTATTTTGTACAATCATCAATGAATGTAATAAAATACTTATTTCCTCCTCTTGTTGGAGCGAATTTTAAATCACATATATCGCTATGTATTAGGTCTAGCACTTTGGTGTTCCTTTCCACTCGTTTAAATGATAATCTCGTTAATTTTGCCTCAATACAAGTCTCACACTTATGTTTTGAATCAATAGTGAGTTTTGGTATGTATTCTTTTGCACTTAAACGTCGTAAAGTGTCATAATTTACATGTCCTAATCTAGCATGCCATAAATTAGGAGACTCAAGCAAGTAAGCAGAAGAATTCTTCATTTCATTATCGTCCTTAATGGACATCACATTGAGCTTAAAAAGCCCATCGGTTACATAACCCTTGCCTACAAACATACCACTCTTAGACAAAATAACTTTATCTGACTCTATTACAATGCAAAAGCCATGCTTATTCAACAGAGAACCAGACACAAGGTTCTTGCGACTATCAGGCACATAAAGTACATTCTTCAAAGTCAGATTCTTCCCAGAAGTCATCTTCAGGATCACCGTGCCTTCACCCTCAATTGTAGATGTTGCTGAATTCCCCATGTAGAGCTTCTCACCAGCATCGGAAGCTTTGAAGCTAGAGAAAACTGCCTTGTCTGAGCAAACATGCCTAGTAGCACCAGTATCAATCCACCATTCACGCAGATTAGAACCGACCAGGTTCACTTCAGAAGACCTATGACCAACCTTATCGCAATTGTAGCACTTCCTTTGAAATTTCGACTTCAAAATCCCTTCCTTGGGTGCCAGCTTTGCCCCTTTACCAGAACTAGTCTTCTTGGGCTTGGAGCTTTGAGCATGTTCCACCATGTTTGCCTTCTCAGTGGTAATATTAACTTTCTTCTCAGACCCTTTGTTGTCTTCTTCAATACGAAGTCAAACAATAAGATCCTCCATAGACATCTCCTTTCGCTTGTGCCTAAGGTAGTTCTTGAAATTTTTCAATCCAGGTGGAAGCTTTTCAATAACAGCAGCGACTTGGAAAGACTCGCTTATGACCATTCCCTCAGCATGAATGTCATGAATGATCACCTGCAGTTCCTGCACCTGACTGACCACAGTCTTAGAATCCGTCATCTTATAGTCAAGAAAATGGCCAACAATCCACTTCTTTGCCCCAGCGTCCTCGGTTTTATACTTATGGTCAAGTGACTCCCATAAGGCCTTAGCTGTTGGCTTCGAGCTATACATGTTATACAACGAGTCATCCAAATAATTCAGCACATAATTCCGACATATGTAGTCATAGTGCTTCCAAGAATCTACAACATACAAAGTCTGCGTGTTGCTCTCGCCAGTGAGTAATGGTACCTCTTCCTTCAGGAAGCGATCAAGATGCAACGTGGTCAGATAGAAGTGCATCTTTTGCTGCCAATGTTTGAAGTTCATTCCGTTGAACTTCTCAGGTTTTTTAGCGTGTACAACAGGCACAGTTGGCATAACAGGTGTAGCAGGCACCGCATGTGGGACAGATGGCATGTGCGTCTGTACTACAGGTGTATGCACACCAGTAGGCACCGCAGATATAATCGGAGGAGTGAATCCTGCCGATATTTATCCAAGAGGAACACTAAACTGCCCAATGACAGTGTGTCCCACAGGCACATGTACCGAAGGCACATGTCCAACAGGTGTTTCACCCCCATCAGATCCTACGATCTGTGCGTTAGGGTTAATAGCCTGCTGGTGAACCCCATCAGATCCAGTGATCTGTGCGTTGGGATCAGCCATCATGTTCATCGGATTGTTGACAGTTTGGTTCTCCATTGATCTGTTACTCAATAAAAATAAGTAGATACAGATGTATCAGTCACATATGTATTAAAATAAATTAGCTTTAAGATTGTGGATACAATCTGCGATTAATACATATAAATCAAACAAGTGTGTGCGTGAGTAAACGAAATCAAACAGAGGAAAAAAGGATATAAACAAAGGGAGATCCTCGAGTCCAGTTGAAACTGTCTCCTTAAAGCTATATCGCCTTTCACCGTATGTGCGAGTCGATAGCCTCCCAGGATAAAACGAGGTAGCGGCAGCGTTCCGGATAACGAGCACCTTCAGCGAGTTTGAACGGAGCAAGAAACTATCACCGATAGAGAGAGGGAGGTAGGTTTTGTGTTCGGGAGGACGGTTGTGTATTATGAGTGAGTTAACCCTAAACCCTATAACGAAAATATATAGGCTTAGAGAAACGTGTGTACTACTTCTCTTATTTAATTAAATGCGTTAATTAAATTTAATTCGAGAGTCAATTATTATCCGTAATTGAATCAAATTATAACTGTCAAATCAATTCATATTCGTATTTATAAAAATAAATATCGAATAATGAAATATTTATTTAAGAGCCCAAGCACAGTGGAAATTAAATTAGCAAAACTAGTCCATGATTATTCAGGCCAATATTCGGCTACATTTGTGTCTGCACGTCGCACACGCGGGCAAGCCCGAAGGCTTCGCAAGCCTCAGATTACCTCTCGAAATCCCACAATTTGCACCCCCGCGCGCGCACGTAGGAGATGGAGCAACACCTTACTAACACTTTTAAACACTACTAAAGTGTTGTGCTATATAAAGCAATGGAAACCCCTTTTCCATTTCAATGTGGGATACAAGTTTATTTACAACATTTCCACCTTCAAGGGACCAACTTTAGATGATCACATATCATTTATCTGTTAACCATTTTGAGTGTTTCAAATTGCCTCGGAAAGTTCTCACGGAGGAGAACATACTCCAAGCGTCACCCACTCAACAACGGCTCAAAATAACTTGACAATGTGGGGCTCTATACCCACATTTTCCAACAAAATGTACATCCTCTTGTTTTACCACTTTATTTACCACTTTATTGACGAATGGTAAAAACTACGATACGTAGTTCAGAAGCTTAGTATGATGAATGTGTAAAGTGTAAACATATAGATTCCTGGATTACTTGTTGGAATGTTAGCGTGATTGACGTTTAATTAAGTAGTATAAGCTAGTTGTGACCAACCAGAGTAACTCGGGGGATTTTGCGAATCCATTTAACTACTCCAACTTCAACAATAAGGTGATCTATTTTACAAACAACAAACAAGTAAAGAAAAACTATATACAAAGTTGTTCACCACTAGTGTTCTACTAGGCGTACAGGTATGATAACAAAATGCATCAAATCAAAAAACTGGGTGAAAAGTCTATACCACAACTCCAGAAATGGCCCCTATTGTCTCATCTTTCTTGTGCGTTGTTTTCTTAGCCACTTATATCTATTTCCCACCAAGTCAACTTTACCCATCCAACAAAATTTGAGGTTTGAGGTGAAATCTTAACATTTTACATTGACCGTTTTGGATCACTAGCTTCTATACTACAGTATGAAACTAAATTGATTTTATCTGCTGGAGCCATTATAAGTGGGGATACATGAACATTGACAGGTTTTACTTTACGTACTAAGTACTACTAGGTTGATAGGAAATATTTATACTTTTATGATTTCCATCGACATGTTTCGACCAATAAATCCCGATCTTTAAACTAATCTAGATTTAATGATTAGACAGGTATATATGTACCTACGAATTTCATATACAATATATATGCCATAAACACTGTGAATTTAATGTTACAAATGAACCTGTTTTTTTTTAACATTTAATCTGATATTTAATGCTCCGGATTTAATAACTCAGGTAAAAAATTAAATTATTGATCACACATTAGTCACTCCACCATGAATTTTTCCTTTTCTTTGTAAACTAAACTCGAACTGACATAAAATTTTGAAAATTAAGAAAAAGCAAGGACATGTCAATGGACGGACTTGACTTGTGATATTACCTTATATATATCAAGGTTCATATATAATTAAGTTTCAAATATATTTCTTAGTCTTTATCAAAATTTTCATTCTCAAAACATCTTTAATACTCCCTCCATCCCTAAAAACCTTTCCCAGTTGCAACGTTTGTCATGCATTGTTAATATCTTTAATTTCGTATTAATATTAAATATAAAAAAAATCATTGTATTAAAATACCCATAAATACAAGATCACTCAAATTGATAGTCAATCGCTTATCATGAATAGTGTTGGAAGTCAAAATAGGAAATGTAAAAAGGGACCGAGGAGTAATCTCTTTATAGTGGCTCTTAAATTAAAATTTAAAAAGGATAATCATTTTTTTGCTCCAACAAATTCCTAATCACTCTTACATTTATTAAAATCTTATTTATTTCTTTTTAATTTTAACGGCTACACTTACAGGTGCCTCTTAACTAATATTATATTATAAATTTACAAGAAAATATATTCTCGTTCCGCTTTCTTTTTATGTTTTATGGACCTAGCTTATTTTTTATAAGATATATTATAAGATGTATTGTTAAAACTGAATTCATATTAAATTATTAAAAATAATATTTTATATTATATTTAAGAATAAATTAATAATGATCTCAATTCTTTTTAACTTTAAATTTTAGATCTCAAAAAATCCAAGGCCAGCCGAGAAATAGCCTAGCAATATTATAAACTGACTAATAGCTTTGAGCACTAGTAGAACTTAACAAATATATACCTAGGGGGACCAAACATATATTTTTACAATAATGGTGGATGCTGAATCCACATGTAATAAGATGTAACATGAGTGTTGAGGGACCAGGAGTTATAGTTAGCACACACAATTGTCATAGATTACAAGCTCTATCAACTCGTAATCATGCACCATATATATATGCTCAATAAAACCACTTTATTTCACTTTATTATGTGGATTTTCCTTTTCATGCCTCTTTCTTTTATATTCTCTTATTATACATTATTTTTTTGACATTCTATTTTAAAAAATGTGTCATTAATTGGCGCCTAATAAAAAAATACTCATTTTAATAAAATAACAAATATTATTATATACAATTTATTAAAAAACTAATATTTATTTGTTATTAATCCCACAAAATAAATTAACACTCTATTTTATGAAATGCAAACTGGTGGAGTCGGCCAAACGAACGAGCCGAGCGTGCTGGTCCGAATATTTGCCGGGCCGGTTTGGTCACCACTAAACCCGTGAATGGCCCGAAAAAAGTAACGGTCCGTGCCGAACCGTGCCGATCAATCAAAAGAGTAAATCATTAACGGCCCGCGAATTAAACGAATAATACGGTTCAGGCTTGGCGCGTGTTCCAGGAGCTGCGTGGCGAATAATTCGCGGTTCAACCTGCAAATTGGCGAATCAGGCGGTCCAAACTTATTCATTTGTATTCTGATAAACAGGCTAGTCTGTTTCTGAAAATCACATACCCATTAATTATTAACAAATTATTTTCAGGAATTTCTTTTTTCTAGTTCAGTTCCTACATTAACAAATTATTTATCTATTTTATTTTGATTTTAGTTTCGAAGTTGACTTAATTTTTTAAAAGTATTTCAATTTGATTTTTTTAAACTAGCAAACATAAATGTTACAATTGATTTGAGCCTCTAAAAAAATTGTGTTATTTTTTTTCCCGAATTTGTAAAACTAGAATGTATGATTTGTAAAACTAGAATGTGTTAAAATAAAATAAGGAAAATAGGACGGTGCCTCTATAAAATTTATTAATTAAAAAAATGTTACAATTGGCGGGCCGGTTTGACGAGCCGTGCCGAGCGGTTCGGTTCAGCTGAATCGTTACGATTTAGCGGGCCGTGCCGGGCCGATTCCGGTTTCACAGACTACAACTCGTGTTCGGTTTGTTTATACAGACGGTTTGTACCGAATTCTGAACCGGCACGTGACAAGCCGAATTATAAGAATTTTACGTGAGCCGATTTCCGGTCGGGCCGAGCCAAACCGCCCGTTCAGACAGCTCTGCTTGTCGTATCTTAAATTGACATCCCAATTCAACTCATTATCATCCGTCTAGTCCTTGCAACATTAATGAAGTGCTAACCAAGAAATGTCAAGTTAATGTCATGTCATATATAGTTGAGACGCCGTCTATGAAAATATTATACCATATTATTTCACTTTTGTGTATATATTTATAAGTCTTTTGATCATACTTAAAATAATAATATTTAATATTTTTTTGTAAATTAAAGATTTAGTTAAATATTTTTATTCACAAAATAAAAAATTTAAATATTATTATTTTAAGTATATGATAAAAACCTTAAAAATATGTGTACAAAAGTTAAATGATATATTAGGCTAATACATTGTGAGGTGTGGAAGTCCAGAAGGCGGAGAACTAGTTAGTGTTGGGACACGGCCGTTACCCACTATGGTTTGGTTGGTGCTGAAGAAATTGGTTCGGCTCATAAAAAGAAAAAGTACAAGTCAAGTGACCTACCTAAGTTAGTGCAGTGTTAGTTGCTAAATTTCGTACATAGTTGTTGTCTTGTTGACAAGCTTATGTAAAGTGTTCAATTGAAAATAAATTCCTACTTGCTCCTGGCTTTGTGTATGCACAGTCTAAAAATATATAATATCTTGCTTTACTTAATAATTAGCTCAGATAATTGCATGCATTCATTCAGCAGAGAAGAATCTAGTACACCTGACCTGAGATCTCCAGTCTAGGTTTCACTGCAGAGTGCATTCATTAACAGATAGTAAGCTTATGTAAAATGTATTTTATTTGTGATGGCTGGAATATGTAATGCGCAGCAGAAAATGTTTTGTAACAGATAGACACTCCATATTGTTGGAGGAAAGTAAACACGTGAATGTGCATCCAGTAAGGTTTGAAGACAATGATATATTTCTTGATCATTGTTGAGGTCCCATGCCCTAGATTTTGGTTTAATCAAGGTCCCACTATAAGATCTAACTAATAATTAATCTGCTTAACTTCGATGAGAAAGTTTAATACACGCCAAATACGTACCTGTTTGCTGGGTTAATTGGTAGGTTTCATCAAAGTTTCCTAAGAACAAAGTGTTAATTTTTTCATTTGGACAGGTTACAAAAATTTGTGAGTTTGTGAGCTAGGGTCTTTCTTTTTGTAGTCAGTTTCTCTTTCCCTCTAATTTTTTTTTTTTAAATATTTACTTTTTATTATTAACTAAATATAGATAATTCAAAAATTTATTGTCTATCATCCCAAATTTTGGATTCGATTATCGCTCATCTCGAAAATTTACGAGAATATAGGAGTTCTAATATATAATTTGGATTGAAATGTGATATGAATGATGTGTTTAAATACCTGACATATGTCTGCAGTTATTCTCACAGAAGCCAATCAAATCTTAAATTTGACCTTGGAACCATATTGCTACAAGAATATATGGGCCGAGACAAGCCAAAGATTTAATTGAAAGATATATAAGTATAAATTAATGAGCAATTATGTACAAACAGTGGGATTTTGAGTGTAGTAATTGTTTCTAGTTTCCACCATCCAATATAAAACAAAATTGACTAACTTTGTAAGAGAACTTAATCATGTTTTCTTGGGTTAATTATTTGATTGAAGTGATGCCCAACCATATTATGAATTTAAGATCTCCCAAATCCGTAAAACAAGACCCACCAGCTTGTGCTTATCAAACAAGTAAATCATCCAATCAAACCAATACTTAATCAACATATACAAGCTCCATTAATTTTGTAATTATCTTTTTTCTTTCCCACAAACACTACTCGAAAAGATTCTGATATTTTTTTTGACAAATAAGAAGATTTTATTAAGATATATTGGTCAACAAAATATTCATTAACTCAAAGGCCATGTTTGTTTGGAAGAATTATAATCCAGGGATAATAATCCTTTCACTATAATCCCCTCCTTATTTTTTTAAGGATTATAATCCTTTAAAATAGTCCAATCCCGTGTTTGTTTCTAAACATATCTTAAGAATTATAGTCCTTTAACTAGTCCTATCCCTTGTTTGTTAGGTAAAAATTTATAAATAGGATTAATCATATTTAAAAAAATAATTTTTAAATTATATTCAGATCATAATCAATTTGGTTTTGTGTAAAAGAATAAATAAACATATTTTTGCAAAAAAAATATATAAATTTTGCATACATTTGAATAAACTAGAAATATTTCATGATCATTAAATATTAACTACAGAAACATAATTCAATAATGTTGCAATAATAAAAGGTTCCAAAATGACTCCATTAAAATAGCTTATACAAAGTTACTGTGATGTCCTGTTACGAGTTGAGAAATCTAGAAATCAGCATTTTGGAGTAGTCTCACACATGACCAGCTAACTTTAAATGCACGAATTCAGCTTGCATTTCTTCTGGGAGACTTAAAAATAAATCAACATTAGCCGGGTTATCAACTATTTTTGATGCTGCTGACAATTTTTGTTTGCTGTCCAAATTGCTAATCTTGTTAATAATGCCATACACCTCTCGTCTTGACTTACCCAAATCATGCTCATATCCAATTCTTTGACTCATGACACCAAATTGTTCTACAGTTGTTTTCAATAGGCTCTCAACATTTTCTTGCATTTTTTCCATTGATGCCAACAGAGCATCCTGTAACTTTGCTTTTTTCCTTTTTCCTTCATTTGCATGTGAATCACCGGTAGAGCATGAAAATTCAGCAGTTTCACATTGCTCTTTATCCAGATTTTCAATAATATCCGCAGGGGCCTCTGCATGTTCACCAGTAGCTCTGTCCTTGCCAAAAATTTTCTGCCAATCATCATGCCACTCTACGGGCTTGTTACGAAGTTTAGCCAATTCTGAATCTCGCTGCAACAAAACAACATTTAAGTGTCACAATCACATATGTTTTGTTCAATTTAAAAAATAGAAAAAGATGGCATAAAGTATCTCAACTTTAAAGTTCAGATTCAAAATTACACATACGTAATAGTAATAAAATTAAACATTGAGCTATACTAGAGCAGGGTAATATTATAGTCTATAGATAATAAATCCACTACTAGTACTTGTACTGACCAGACTAAAAAATAACTAAAACCGTCGTAGCCTTGAGTTAAATAACTAAAATCAGACTACTACTAATTTATTCTTTTAAATTAAAAAGTTAGTATTAAATTGGTTCGCGGTACTTGATTTATATATATTTCAGGTAAGCCAGCAGATATGCAGCATACATATCTGCAACTTAAATACTAAAACACAAGTCATTGCTTGGCTTATAGTATCCATATACTAAACTCAGAACAGAACCAAAGATATGTCAACTAAATTTACTAAAAGATTTGATAAAAACTTCAATTACCTTGCACATTTGAGTCCACACATCTTCATCATCAATACTCAACATTTTATTAGAGTCATTCCAAGCAATACCACTGGTCGCCAAAGCACTGTAGACGGAACCCCATAATTTTTTCCACGTCTTTATTTTCGACTCTATATGTGGCTTTTCACGCAAATCAGTACCTGGAATGAGTTTGATCATATATTTTTCCAACTCGATTAGATAGCCAGTTTTGTATTGCCCATTATCCAACTTGTAGCCATCCGCAATTATTAGATAATAAGAATCTATCAAAACCCTTTCTTCTACTAATGTCCAAGTCCTCCTATTTCTTCCTTCTCTGGGATGTTTTCCAGTTGATGAGGATGCCATTAGAACTTCTGCAACAGACAACAGGATGCCATTAGATTCTAGTAAAAATCATAACATCAGGGTCAGGGTCACATTCTACTAATGTATGCTTTGATACATTTAGGCATATAGCCAAAGATACACTGGTTCACTTTCTATCAAACTAACACATTAAGCTGTTTTAAAATGCACAAGTAATATTGGTAAAATTCAGTGTTGCAAGCCAAATGCATTTTCACAACATACAAAAAAAATCAGACTCAAACCTAGCAGAATGTAGTATATAGGTTTGTTAAAAATACATTATCCTTAATTTTAATTAATCATGAACACTGTCAACCTGTCATGTTAACATAACTTGATTACTAATAGATACTGCCTACCTGATTTAGTTCAGTGACAATTGGGATATTAATCCTAATTAAATTCTATATATATTAAAATTAAGTATAGCATAAAATAAATCTCAATTCTGGAACTGAAAAGAAGTATAAAACAAAAGCAAGCAGAAAATTATCATAAATCTGCCAGTTGACAGAAACTAGAACATCTATTTCTGTAGTGCTCTTGGTCAGGTTGCACCAAATCTTGCCGTTGTTGCTAAAGGTTGACAAAAACTAATGAAATGTAATTACTGATCAAAAGCAAACAAATAAAAGCAAATATGGGTATTGGGATTACCTCTGCAAGGAAAATGAAGTATATGAAACAGAGAATCGAGGAGACACCCTGATTCAAGCGAGCAGATCGTAATTCACCCTGATTGCTGTCAGACATCACAGTTTAAAATAGTTATCAACCATTTAACTAATATACATGTATTGCAAGTGAATGGAGTTGCACATAACTAAAAAAATCAATTATCCAAGTCACAGACATTATCAATTAAATATAAAATATTAAGAAACCAACAAAGAAGAATTAAAAACCAACAAACTTTAATGTAAAAAGATCAACTGATCAAACTAAAAAGCTAGTCTCAGGATATTAATATAATCATGTCACAATACAAGGTTTCAGAAATCTTAAATTTAATGCTATTACAATCAACTACTACTTTCAGCCTTGCCAAGGAGCGAGACCTCTCTTTACCCTCCATTCATTATACATTTTTACACCCATTTGACGTCTCTTTTCCGTCCATTGACTAGATGGCTCACATGTATCAATAATGTTAGAATCCAAGTTGATTGCTGATTGATTGGCTTGATCATCATAAACTACATCATAAGGATCACCGCCCATTTCCTTTCGAATCAGATTGTGCAAAAGGACACATGCGGTGATAATGCGACACTGAATTTTGTAAGGATAGAAGGAAGGGCTTCTAAGAATGGATCAGCGTAATTTAAGAACTCCAAAAGCTCTTTCAATTACATTACGCGCAGCAGAATGTTTCATATTAAAGTATTCTTCTGGACAAGTCGGACGCCTCCCCTTTTTCCATGTTGCTAAATGGTACCTATGTATCCTATGCGGAGCCAAGAATCCATCACCATTTGTATATCCGGCATCACAAAGATAATAATATCCTATATATGTTAAAGTTAAATTTATGATGTAAAAATTTTAAATTTACAATGACTAAAGTAACTATACAAGAGTTTTAGTTTTACCGGCAGGAACTCGTAAACCATTCTTACGAGTTATTGCATCTCGAAGTACTCTGCCATCTGCAGCAGAGCCTTCCCAACCAGGTAACACATAGGTAAACATCATATTCGGTTTACATACTCCTAAAACATTGGTAGAAATTTCACCCTTTCTATTCCTATACTTCGTATGTTCGTGCGGAGGGACTCTAACTCTAACATGAGTTCCATCAAGAGCACCTAAACAATTCTACAAAACAGAAAAATATTTAAAAATTTAAAAAATTACAATTATGCATCAAAAAAATTTAACAGCCTTAAGTGATGATATCTACCTGAAAGCATTTCCACCTAGGATCATTACAGGATTCGGTAATTGGTTCAAGCTTTTGTAAAAGAACACCGTGCAACCGTAAGACACAATTAAGAACTGTATTGAAATATTTGCTCACGGTTTCACTTGATCTTCGATAAGTATGTTTAATTGACCTATTTTTTTGATGGCCAGCTAGTATGTGCAAGAAAAAACAAACTTGTTCTTCAACGTTCACATTTCTTGAGTCGCTTAGACCATACTCCCGAAGCAATTCACACAAGATATCATATGTATTTCTATTCATACGAAGTTGCTCCTTAAGGGTCAAATCTCCATCGTTAATGGTATCATCCAAATAATCAACCCCCTTTTTCTACGAAGTAATCTTATATCCCTACTAACTCTCGAACCACTTTCAGAGGTTTGATGCAACAGACGTATTAAATGCATAATATGCACATATAAGGACATTATCATACTCAAATGACGAACTAGTTGATGTAATACCATCAAATCATCCAAGGAGGTCATAATGATATCTATAAAACAGAGTTGCTGTAAATAACTGATTCGCAGAAACAACATAAACTTTAACACATGAACTAAAACTTGAGTCAGACATTCAAACAAACAGTTTGTCTACATTAAAAATTAAAAAAAATAAACTACTAAAAAACAACAGAAACATATCACACAAAATAAAATAACATAACAGATACATAACATTGCATTATCTGAAAATTGAACTTGTTTTAAATTAAAAAATTATTCTATAATCAGAATGCATCAACAAGAATTTATCTGATACACAAAAACACAAAAACTGATATCAATGTAAAAGATTCTTACCAGATAATAATAGAGATTGTAGTTATTTAGAACCAGAAGGAAAGTTGTAGGTATATATTTGTTTGTACAGAAGCCATGGAGGCATGGAGGCGGCTGAGTAGAAAAAAAATGAATAAGAAATGCAGGGTTGTAGATATACATAGGTATGGCCGTAATTATTGTAACAAAATAAGGGTATTTTTATCTATAAAATTTTAATACCCTTGTTATACCTTCACTGACGAGGTATTATATTATCCTGTTGGATAATAGAAAATGTTATCCAGCTCTTATCCTAGGATTATAGTCCATTGCTCAAATTTGTAAAACAAACAAGGGATAACTTTTTTTTAAGGATTATAATCCAATCCCCTCCTTTATCCCATTAAACAAACATGGCCAAAGGGAACATTCCTCCCATTAATCACCGAATTTCTTAGTTAAGAAGTGAGCAGTCATATTTGCTGATCGTTTAATGAAAATTAAGAAAATATTGTTTAACTCGAACACAATGCTCTTACACTCTGATATCACTACACCAAAAAGAGTACTCTATGGAAAACTTACTACCAATAGCTTGAATAACTAGTTCCAAAACTCACAGGACTTATTTTTCAAGTAGGAATTCTAATTTAATTTCAGAATGTGTTCATTTTAAGCATTCCAGACATCACTCCATGTGTTCCAAGTGACACTTCCTACATCTTTCTATTAGGCACTTCTAAGATACCGGTACAATCAGTTATTCAGCTTCAAGCCGTGTGAAAGTGAAACTGTGTACCGCACGAATATGATATTATCTTACAATTCTCTAGCTTGCAAACTCTTAATTTTACCAGTGCATCTGTGCATGCCTTACTGAAATCTAGATCAAATTATTACTATTTAAATAACACCAGGAGTCCCAAAATAAAATTTTTAATTTTTTTTTTCAAAATATGAAGTGCAGGTTTCAAATTGATTATTTTCTCATAAATATAAAAATGTCCTTAATATGAATTTCATCAATTAAAATATTTCATGTATTTTTTGACAATTTATTTCAGGAATTAATTTGGTAATTTTAACACTACTCTTTTTGTTTTACATGAAATCATTGAATTTAAATTCATAGAAAGAAAATATTTTAGTAGTAACCAAAAAGTGTTCACATATAAATTCAAACAAAGGGATACAAAAATTTGAATATGTGTTCACTTACATATTTTCTAAAATGAAAATTAGAAAAATGGAAAATACGATTTTCTGATTTATAATTAGGAATAAAAAAAGCTTGGAAAATTGTTTTCTAATCTAAGAATACAGAAAACACCCACGTATATCTTAAACCATGTTTACCACTTCTAACCCTAATATACACACATTCACTATCACTATATATTAATATATTGCTTTTTATGAATCATACATGAATAATGAATATTATTAATCGTAATACGATTAATATTAAAAATATTAATATATTTGTTTTAAAATAAAGACAAAACAAACTCATATAAAATTTAAATTTTTTATATTAATGAATTAATCAAAAATAAATTGTTAATATAATAATACATAAAAGTTGATATATAATACAAATATTGAAAATTATATAAATATAATTTAAAAATTTAATTACAACTTTTCATAATATATTTTTTGTTGACAATAATATTATTTACAATTGTTAATTGATTATATAAAAGAATTATATATTTCAAATTGAGAAGTGTTCATGTATATTTTATACTTTTTGTTTAAATTAATTTGGAACATATTTTCTCATTTTCAATAGTTTTCTTAGAAATAGAAAAGTGAGAAAATTTTAGAAAATTGAAAAAAGGAAAACTGAAAAAAAAATCTATAAATAAACGGCCCCTTAAACTCTAGTTCGTAAATCTCATTAAAATATAATTATTTAAAAAAAAATGAAATAAATAGAGTTGCTCATATGTACATTTTTAAAGAAATGTGTCTGAGCAGAAATCACTCTAACTATGTTGTATGACTTTGAGAATAAACATGAAAACGATAGCAAATTACTAACACCTCAACATATTTAGGGAGATTGCACTTCTCATTACAATGGCCAAAATATCTATTCAGCTGTATAAAAGTTACATTAATTGATTATATTTAATCTACAGTTAAAATCTAAAAAATAAGAACAAAAATTCCATAAAAAGATACAAGATCTAAGAAAAGAAATATAATAACAAAACTTAACTTTCCCCCATGCTTCACATTCAAGAACTAGGAAAGATAGCAAGCCTGTGGAAGCTCCCCAAGGAAAAAAAACAAATCATACTGACACAAGCCAAAGGGCTTGCTGGCAGTAAACCAATAACCCAATAATGTGAGCCCAAGAACTGAATGGAATTCCAGTCCTTTGAATAATCAATACAGCGACTATTAACAATTAAGTCATTTCAAGCACTTCTTTTATCTGCGGAACCTTTTAGGTTAAAGTTTAGCCACCTCTTCTTGGAAGATTTATCTTTCCCGTCTGAGCTACCATCTTCTCCAGGGCTGTCAGCCTTACCGTCTTCAGAAGGAATTTTACTACTATTTCCATTGCTAACACCTGAGGTATCCCCGTTTGTTTGGATGGTCGGCTTACTTACCGTGAATGAAGAATGTATGTTGTCTCGTTGTTTCAATAGCTCATCCACCTGAATTGCAAGCACAACAATAATTAAACTATAACCATACAAGGAGAACCTGGGCCACCAATGTCCACCAATGTCTAGCATAATTAAGGAGAAGCTTTAAACACACACACATATATAGATTGTTATGACAGAAGATGACATTAGAGCAACTTTTCCAGAACAAATAACACAACATATGACCAAAGCATAGTCCACAACTATAAGTCGTTAAGAGAGCAAAGCAGAAGTGGAATTCGGACATGATTCCATATACAGTAGACAGCACAAACATGGTGCAACCAAATTGAAATTCATGATAGTAAGGAGCAAAAATAACTATCTTCTTCAAAGTTAAGATGTCCAGAATGTGTTTGCATCATTTACTTGGTGTTTCTTATTGTTTGAGCTATCGGTTTGCAATTAACCTGTTGAATCTTTATACTTGTACAAGGTTGAGAAAAGATTACAGCGACTATGGGTAGAGAGCTTACTGTTTGCTTCTCCTGGCTATATCTGTTGGTCACTTCTTGGAAATGTGCCAATGCCTACAAATTGTAAAACTAGGAATAAGTCATCAACAAGTTTATATTGCAGGATATATACCACTAGTAGAGCAAAACTAAATTTATTACCTTTCTGTATTCAGTCTCGAACTGACGAAGCTCGGTTCTCTTCCTTAAGATCTGAGCTTCAATATCTTTGAGCTTATCTGTTGTATCTTCATATGATTTTGCGCATAAAGCTTCAATTGTGTAGGAAGCAGTTTTAAAGAAGTTATCTCCTGCAAAAATTAAGTTACAATATTAATTTCTTTTAATAGTAGGCTTGCTAGATGATTATCCTTAGAACAAGAAGGCTGAAGCTTCCAAACCATAAACTGCGAACACATGGGTGCCAGCTTTTAGTTCTGAGACCTCACAAGGTTGTAGCCCTTCCAACCTTTTAAAAAAAGCAGCTTCAGGGTCCTTGGCCATTGCCAACTACATTACCATATATGACATCGTAAGATGATAGGCTGTATAATTCAGGTCTTTTAGAATAAAAATGCATATGGCAGTGTAATTTACATACCGCATTTACAGTTGAATCCATCTTGTATACTTGAAAATGTAAAAAATACATCCCGACAGATGTCACTTTGCCAGCCTTTTCACTATCTTCCTGCATGGACGTAGAATAGCAGATACTGTTGATGCACAGAGTATAAACCAAGGAAAAGGGACATACTGAATATGACTATAAAAATAATCCGCTAGAAGACTCATAGTATGCTACCAATCTACAAATATTTAAACATCTATAAGTATATATATATATATATATATACTATGATCCTGCTGATCTACTACTGATGAATTTGGAGATATTTTATTGATTTATTTAATCTTTTTAAATATTTTAAAAATAGATACTAGACATACAATCATCAATCTGTATGTAGTTAATGCTGCCGAGAACAAATTTACCATATATTTTAGTATCTGGACAACATATGAGCAGAAGTAATCAAATAGTGTATTAGTGTGACACTGTAATGATGATGTAAGCAAGTTACCACGAATTTGTATTCCCAAAGTAATCAAATAGTGTATTAGTGTGACACTGTTATGATGATGTGAGCAAGTTACCAAGAATTTGTATTCCCGAGATTTATAAATCTATGATTTTAGTACTTTCTACATCGACAGTCGACAGTCGACACTGATCCATTAAAAGCCAGTTTGTTTGTTCCAATATGAAATATGTTTTATTTTGCTTTCATTGCCCATACAACACCCCTATCTTCAATAACTATCTACCTAATCTACATTTTTTACATGCATCCTTGATAACTAAATTATAAATGTATTACAAAAGTTTGGTACAAACTCTAGCTTCTTAAGCACATTGTCGGCCTTATAATTTATCTAGAATGTTATGCAACATTGCAACCAAAAAGGGTGTGGACGCTAAAAAAATGCCCTTGGCCCCCATGATAGGTCATGGCCCCCATGATAGGTCATGGCCCCCAGGCACCGCAATACCTGACATCCACCCATGATCAAACATTATTTTTGGGGGGCTTAATAATATTTAAATGTAGGACAGATTTATGATTAGGGGTTGAAAAGGGGAACCTTTTTCTTCAGAGAATAAGTAGTCACAAAAAATCCTCGGATATATACAAAAATATCAACTCCCTAATCAGATATATTCACATTAGTTTAAAAGACCAAGAATTTGTATTCCCATCAGTGTTCTAAAAAGCTGAAATCGGGATTGTTCGGTGGAGGGACCTTTCAGTGATCTAGGAAGCATGGGTGCGGGTGCGGTGGTGCGCGGTGCGGGGATACGAGAATTCGGCAAATTCAAAAATATGGGGATTCGGGTGCGGCGGGATACGGCAAATATTTAAAATAATATTTATATATATACTATAAATATAGTCAAAGAGTGACATTTTAATTAAATAAAGTAGTTAAATAAGTAAGTTCATTATCCTAAATAACCGAATACATTCTTAAATTATTTATTTGAAAAAGAATTATTTGATTATATTTAACGTATTATTATTTACTCAAATTTAACATATAGGAGTTCATTATTAATAAGAGCCAATTAAAGAAAAAATCAAATAAGTTTACAAAAAAAGAGTACTTGGGTCCAGAAAGACACAACACAATAGTCAAACACGCTGAGACAAGTTATACATACGTGACTATAAATACACGCTATACATATAAAAATGATAAACACAGATGGAAGATGAAGGTTGATAACAAATAACAAGGATTAGAAGATGGAGATGAAGACACGGTGATGATTAATTCGCCTCAGTAGTCTCTCCTCTCTTCCTAGTCTTTCAATTGGGTAACTAAAGTCAGTCCAAAAATTACAATATATGCCACTCCCGCACCCCAACCCGCACCTCCACGAATCTGATCTGTGAAATACGGCAATACGCCACGGTGGCGCACCCCGTGCGTTTCCCGCCGCACCCGAACTATCACGTGCGCAGTACGCCAGGGAGGTGCCGCACCCCTGCTTTCCAGTCAGTGATTAATCGGATAATCGGTGATTAATCGGATTGATTAATCGGAGCATTAATCGGAAGTAATTTATTTTATAAATAATAATAAATAATTCTATTTAAATGTCACTAACCTTCCATAAGATTTACAAAAATAAAACCACATATCATTAATTCAATATTGATGTTTAAATGGTAAAATTAACAAAAAAAACACCATCACTAGTACATAATTGATAGTTAAGTGATTTATACTAATTAATTACTTCTGACTACTCACTACTTGGTATTCAGAAAATTACTCACTATTTGGTATTCAGAAAATTACTCACATCGAGTGAGGGTAGGAAAAAACAATACAAATATGAAAGATGTATTCATTGTTGAATAAATTTAGAATACCTTAAGATTGTTAATCGATCAAGCAAGCGCGAGTTGAGTGTTGAGATTTGGGAATAATTCAGTTAAGGATTTGTGTAGAAGATTTAGGAATATAAGAATATACGATTGTTTCCGTATGTTCAGAGTCAATATATTAATATATTATTATTAATATTAATTATTAAATGTTAAATTTTAATTATTATTTTCAAAAAAATATTTTTTTTAAAAAAAAGAATTTTTTTTAATAATTTCAAATTTTGACCGATTCGACCGATTTTTGACCCGATTCGACCGATTCTTCCCGAACTGCCCGACTGTTGACCGATTTTCTAAAAAACCGTACTTTGACCCGATTAACGATTAATCGAGACGGAACCCGTCCGAACTCCGATTAATCGGTTAATCGGCCGATTTTTAGAACACTGATTCCCATTAGTTTAAATTTTAAAAATACCAAGAATTTGTATTCCCATTAGTTTTGTTACTTTGGACATTAACACAGATCCACAGTTCAAGTTTCAAGCACCAGTCACGCTGATCTTGTAGCGCCAAATTCAAAGTTCTCTGGATAAAGTTCACAGTCATTGTTTAAAGTTATAGCACACCATCAAGTTACTCAAAGAACAAAGAAAAAAATTGCAACTTTATTTTTCTCTACAACCAAAATAATCTAAGACCCTAAACTTTGGTACCATTCTTACTGGAGGCCTGCAACCATTTGGTTACCAAATACTTAAGTTTGCAGAATGGCACATCGTAATTCATTAACAGTCTGTTTGTTCCACCCCGGACTATGTTTTCATTTGCTTTCATTGCCCATACAACACCTCAATCTTCAATTACATATCTACCTAAACTGCATTTTTTATATACATCCTAGATAACTGAATCATAGCTGTATAACAACAGTTTGGTATAATGTATAAATTCTAGCTTCTTAAGCACATTGCCATGGCCTTCTAACTTCTCTAGAATGTTTTTCAATAAAAAATGGTGTGGACGATCAGAAAATGCCCTTGGCCCCCATAATAGCTCATGGCTCCCGCGCTGCATCACCTGGTGCCCACGACCAAATCTAATTTTTGTGTGGCTTAATAAGATCTTAATGTAAGACAGGTTAAAGATTAGGGGTTGAACAGGGGGGGGGGTAAAACCTTTTTCTTCAAAAGATCAAAAGTCACAAACAAATCCTCGGATTTATCCAATAATATCAACTTCCTAACCAGACATATTTCTTTGTTATGTTCTTTCCATAAATACTTCTTAGGTCGAGAAGCAAAATGGAACATACATTATTAGAATAGATACCAGAAGCAGTCGACTAGTAGATAATCATGCTTAAGTTTTCACATCAGCAGAACTATACAAAATACACACAAATATTGCTGTACTTACTAAGAGAGAGCCAAACAAGGCCTCAATATGATATTCCACATACTCATAATCTCGGCAAAGATAATGCAACCTTTTGTTTTTAAAAAATAAATTTCATTCAAAAAAAAATATCAAGAATACTTGAGGTAATTTAGAAGGCAAACTAGAAATAGTAACTTCATAACACTAGTTGGCAAAAAAGCAATTTATTCTAATACCTGTAGAGCCAACCCATAACCTCCAGTAGCATCTTGTTCAAAGTAAAGAAGCTGCAAAAGCACACTTACATAAATGTTGGCTAAAAAACATATATATACATCATCCAAGTATTTTCTTCGGATGCACTGGGTGGGTGTTAAGTAATCATTTCAAGACATAATAAAATCATTATGCGTGTCATTATACCTTGAATTTGCTCTGTGCAGCAGAAGTGACTCTGACTACAATTCCTGCCTCAGCTTGTTCCTCATTTATAGTAACACCAAAAAAGTGGGCACATTGCTTATCTACCTGCCCCACAACTTACAAAGTTAACTAGAAGAAAATATCTCAAGAGTGACCTAATCAAGCTGAAGTAAGTGGATTACCTTTCCACTTACTGATGATCCCAGCGGAAGGGGTCTGATTGTAACAGTTCCATTATATGCATCTTCAAGAACATTAGCAGAAATGGTGGTTTTAATAGGAATGCCCAGCTTGCTGTATAGAAATTCAGTGATTGATTAAGATACTCCCTGTTGAGATAACGCTAAATAACCATGAAGTTACCTGAATAATGCAGCAAACATGGTATTGACAGTCCCAAGATTAGATAAATCAATTTCCATATCCACGCCTTCAGCATCAATAGCCTATTGAAAATCATTGAGAAATCATAGATGAAAAGAAATTTGCAGTGTTGAGTACAATATAATTAAGAAACCATAATTCAAGCCTCAGAAACAATTAAACAGAAACAAGAATGTTCACGTCCTAAGACATAGAATCATTTATACATGAACAAATCACATGAAAAGTTATATATTGATAAATGCAATACAAGGAGTTCAATTAACATTAAACAATTCTCATCCATTAGTAATGTATGATAGGAAGATATTTCTGAATGTTGATGCTCATAAATTTCGAGTCCAGAGGTACAGATATGAAACGTGAAATAATGGAAGTAGGAACAAGACACTTCTAGTGTAGCAATTTATCCCATTAGAGTGATTCAACTTTGGTAAAGTGGACAAAAAGCGTAGAAGTATATTGAATGAGAACTTCACATAACCACATGATAATGGAAGGAAATTATTGTAATAATTTACAAATATGAAGAAGCCTAAAGGCCACTACTTGTGTTCCTCCTTCCATATCTAGAGCATCCAAAACTTAAAAAGAGGTGGTTAAAGAACTAACAATATCTTATTTATACAACACAGCATAGAAGTATGAATATAGAATCAAAGTAAGAGTAATAAAAGAAAATCACCAAAAAAAAAGACAAATATGAACTGCGTTGGGTTCTGATTCACGATCCCAAAGCAACCGCTAGTTTATACCTCTATCAACCCCCAAAATTTTTTTCTTTGTTCAGTTCCATAGTAGAATTACAGTTATCTAAGATAACTATCTTCTGGCTGCACACTACTATTTCGCATTAGAGCGGGAGATACAAGTTTCCAGGCTTGCACAAGTTTCATAAAGTATAAAATTACTGCAAAGTGCCATAAATTTGTTTATAATTTGAAAACTAGGTTATACGCGCATTGCCATCATGGTTGTTATTTCTTAGGTCATTGACTAGTCACCAACTAGAGTCAGAAAATTGCAATCGACTCAACTAAGCGACTGGGTTTATAGAGGAAAGTCAGTTGCCACTATGAAGCAAGGACACGGGTGCGTTAGTGCGAGTGCGTAGTACTGGGATACGGGAATTCGACAAATATAAAAATATGGGGATACGGGTGCGGGGGGACACGGGAAAAATAAACAAAAAATTCATATATACTTTATGTTAAACATATTAAAACTTACTAACAAAACCAAAAATTGCATGAAAATTGAATCAAATGCATCATTTATTAATCTAAAACACAAAAATACAAGTAAATTTTTTTAGTTTATGTAAAAAAACATACGATAATCAATACTTTTGTAGTAACTAATTGACATGGATACTTAATTTTGTAAATTTAGTTTGCTAAAATAGATTTTAACTACAATTTCTAAAGATAAATTTTTTTTATTAGTATCACAGAAGAATCCGTGTGTCCGATACGGGGATACGTGTGTCCGAGAATCCGACACGGGGACTCGGCAGCGACCCAAGTGTCCCTGCTTCTTCCAACTTGATCGATTACTCGACTGGTTGACTACCCAATAGCTAAGGGCAGTGATTGGGTCAACAACTGATCCAAATTTGAATTGGGTAAAGAAACACAAAACTGTTGTGTTTTAGCCTCTCTATCAGTTGATCTAACCCTATTTGGAACAGCTGAGAACAAAAAAGTTCACGTACCTTGAGTCTAAGATGAAGAGTTGGAGCTTGAGAGTAGTATATGCAAGGGCAAATGAAGATTTGACATTTGATTCCATTTTATTTGTGTCGTTTATTAGGCATAGGCGCATAGCACTAGATTTAAAATTTATGATGGAATCTTTGTCGAATATATGTTAACTTCAGGGATAAATTTGTTACATCATCTAATAATCAGGTCATTTTGTTTTATATTCAATGTCATCAGATGCATATATATATTTATGTGTGTGTGTGTGTGTTTATTAAGCGACTAGCTGAGAACTAGCTGAGAACTAGGCAACGACTCCAATGTACCCTGGCCTCAACGCCCTCGACTAACCAACATAACAACCATGATTACCACAGGCCCGGCATTTAGCCGGTGCAAACAGCTCCTCTGCACAGGGCTCTATTCAAGGGCCCCAAAATTTACATAAATACTATAATAAAAATAATATCTATTTTCAATATTTGTCTTAAACTATATATTGTAATTCAGTTCATAATATATATATAACAGTTTTGTTTACTTAAATTATGTAATATTTTAATAGTACTTTTTATTTTATTTGAACATAACTGATTTATTCTATATTTTACATTATAATATAATTAGCACAAATAAAATATACATATAATCAAATAATGAAAACGTAAAAAGTCTCACAGGTCCTGACAAAAAAAATCTAGCAGGTTTTTTTTCAAAAATAGTTGGTCCTAATAGATCCGTTTCTAAAATATGTTTTACCTTATGGATATTTGAGATGATAAATTGATACTTTAAATAGCTCTACTTATTTAATATTGTAAATCTATATTTAGTACCATACAATATATTTGAGAAAAAAGCAATACTGAGTACAATATTTTAACGAGTTCAGGGGCCCCATTTGTGATATTTTGAACAGGGCCTCTCCTTTGTTCGAGCCGGGTCTGGACTGCCATCTATTCATTTTTACTCGGGAGTTAGTCTTAGAAGGAATGGAAATCTCTAATGCGAGTGGTACGTATTCCAACGGGAGTATGTTCCAAAGAAACTCCCCAACATTTGGCAATATCAGATGTTGTCTCTATTTAATGTACTTCGTTTCAAATGAATCAGATTTCTTTTTTGTTTATAAAAACAAAATAATTTGATTTATACAAAAAGGTAAATGTGCTTTATTTGATTATAGATTGGTAAAATTCAAAGCAATAAAACATATTTAATCTATTTCAAATCGCCCGAGCATCTATTAGCAATCACTATGGTCTATGAGTGCTAATTTCGAGCCATAAATAAAAAAGCCGCCACTTTAGGTATGTGAGGGTAATTGAAGATATTATGCATAATTGACTATAAATTAATACTTAAATGACTAGCATAATAACATATACCCTTTAAAACCTTCTCCGTATAGTTGCAGATACAATCTAAGTATTAATGATTTACATTCATATAAATATGTGTGTGTGTGTATGTATATGAGAGAGAGAGAGAGAGGGAGAGAGAGAGTTATATGTTATAGTCCTATAACAGGTGTTGCGATCTTCATCCATCTTGTAGACCATGGGATTGTTACATAGGTTTTTTTAGCATAGCAAACAAACTATTACTTACATCTAAAATTCATTTTGTTTATATACAAGAATACCCATTTTTCACCTGTCCCGTAACATAGTCTATGTTTGTTTGTGTAACTGAATCAACTTAACATATTCTACTACCCCCAACTTGTTGAGGTAGGTTCAAATTTAAATCCCGCATGCATGAGCACGTATACAAAACATTGATAATGCATAAAGAAAATACAATCATTAGACCAAGTTCGTCAATTCTAAAAATAATTTTGCAAATGTAGTAGTTCTACAAGGATAACTACCTCGAATCCAGCATTGTCATATTGCCTTCTTTTCTCAGGATCAGATAAAATACTGTAAGAATAGGCAACCTCCTTGAAAAGTTCCGAAGCTTCAGGATTATTGATGTTCTTGTCAGGATGATACCTGTACAACAAAAAAAAAAAAGTCTCATTGCTACCATGTCATAGTCGCTAATACAATCAGAAAGGTCAGAAAGGGAGAAGCTGCAATTGCAAACTATACTGTCAATTTAGTTGATAAAAATTACTACAAATGTCACAGAAAAAATCGGAGCCATAGCGGAATTCACTAGCATAAATACATTTAGACAAACATCCAACTCATGAGCACATAAAGTCCGCTACAATAGCGTTCAAATTTCAGAAAACGCGGTTGAATTTAAAACCAGACATCAGTTACGCATATTTAATCAAACCATTACATATGGACCACCAAGAAAGCAACAATTCTTATCGAAATATGTTTCTTTGCTTCATCCAATTCTAGCAACCTTAAAATCCTAGAGTAAACATCAAAATTTCTAACTTCTCGAAAATCAAACTTTCATAACAGATATTAGTTTAAACATACTATATCACATAGAGTCCGTCTGCTTTGTTAATTAAAACAAACAAAAGTTAAATTTCATAAAAAAAGATAAAAGCAAGAAAATCACAAAACCTAAAATGAGTTTAGAAAGTGTAATAAGGAATTATAATTTAAAACATTAAAAAGAGAAAGAATAAATATATACTTTAAAGCAAGCTTTCTATAAGCAGATTTGATATCTTGATCAGAAGCTTGTTTGGACAAGTTCAACACCTCGTACGGGTCACGCCGAAGCACCGGTGCGGAGGACCCCACAGTCGTCTTCGTACTTCCCATCAATATCTATCGCAATTTTCAAATTTAATAGTAATATATTTTGGGAAAATGATACCGATGTTTAGTTCAAGAAAATTGGAGTTTTGAAAACCAAAGAAACGAATTTGAATCCCCCTAATAAAAAAAGGAAGAGATTGAATATGTATGTATGTATCAAGGTTGTAAAACGAGGATTAGTAAAAGAGAAAGTATCGCAATCTATTTGTACTTCTCCGTTTTCATATTCAACTTCTTATTGTTGCTTTGTCCGGGGAATATTATTATAGAGTAAAGTTCTATGGATCCTCGGAGTCCATATATGTTCTGCAAGTAAAATATAGCTTAAAATATTGCAAAATATATTATTTTTCGACAAACATCACTATTCTATCAAAAATCTCGTAGATTGCATACATTTTACAAGCAGAACATTGCAAAAATATATATTCTACAAAACATGTTTAGTTTGCTGAACATAAATGTTCATGTTGCAGAACATATTGCAGAACATACATATTGTACCGTAAATATATGAGATTTGCATGATTTTGTTGAAGTTATGCTATTTGTGTAACATGTTTTGCAAAATAACACGTTTTACAATATATTTTATTTGCAGAACGTAGATGGACTCCGAGGACTCCGATAAAAAGGTGGACTCCATAGAACTCAGCCCTATTATTATAATCTTTTTACAAATATTTTTATGCTAATTTAAATTTTGAATTAACTTAAAAGAAATCAATTTTTATATATCGTACGCAATCTTACCATAGTCCAAAAAATGAAGAGACTATTTCTTCAAAAGACCTCTAGTTCGTGTGTGCACAAATATGTGTATCCTAGATATAAAATGATAAACAATGAATAATAAAAGTAGTGAGACAATACATCAGTCATGTTTCACATGAGACTTACCTATGCCGTAAAAATCTTCGCTCAGATTAACTAAAACCTTTTTCTCCTAGATTTGGAGGTCGATAGTGACTGGCGTAAGTTCCTTTTATTTCTCATATTACACTCATTTTGATGCCCCAAAGTGATCACGCTTCAAACTAAATTCTTTGACTTTACCACATACCTGTAAAAAAAACTGAAACAGAACACAACGCATCTACCGTATCGTACAATTGGTCATATGGCTATAAAACGTGAAATTTTAGCACCTACACAAGCAATTAAAAGACTATTAATGACGATGAAAATAAACTACCAAGCTTAGTAGGTATAAGTATTAAACAAAGAAAATTATTAAAATAAGTATACTAAATTACATGCTACGTATGCAAACTACGAAAGTCAAAACTAATCTGCCACCCAAATCTGACTACCAAGATCTCTTATCCGAGGTCAGGTCATCTATGAGTTTAGGACCCTCAAATCCAGCGTGAGTCCGCATTGACCTCCTTTTCCTTTCCGATCCCGATACCACTAAATCCTCCACCCTATGCACTGGAATAGATACCCTTCTTCTCCGGATATGACCAAACCAACGCAACCGACCTTCTCTCACTTTTTCTGCGATAGGCGCAACTCATAATTGATTCCGGAAAAAACCAATTAACAATCTATTCAACATGGTACTTGTCCACTAATCCACTTTAACATTCGCATTTCCGCTACCTCGAACCTATATTCTTGAGCCTTTTTAATGTCCAGCACTCTGACCTGTATAAAAAAGCTGGTCTAATTGTTACCCTGTAAAAAAATTTTTTTGCTGTTAAAGGAACCTTCTTATCACACAATACTCTTGTAGCAGCCTCCATTTTAGCCATCCTGATTTGATACGATGGATAACATCCGCATCTATTCCCCTTCTTTATGCAAAACGGAACCCAAATACCTGAAATTGTCTTTGGGGGCAATACCCGATCGCCCATTAAGACATTTATCCCCTTCTTATTGGGTTAATTACTGAAGTTACACCACAAATATTCAATCTTGGAACGACTAACACGCAATCCATTATACTCTAATGTAATTCTCCACGCTCTAATGTTGCATTGACTACAACCCTTGTCTCCTTAATTATGGCTACATCTATTAGGAATATGTTGTGAACTTGATGATAAGCTAAACAAAATACTTAGTTGATTTTATTTAGTAAAATTGTAGCTTTCAACGGATGATCACTTCAACATCCGTTGAAAAAGTAGCTTATGTAATAATAAGTTTAGTAGCACATTTCTGCATATTATAATGCCTTAGTGAAATAGATGTTGCAGAATGTTTAAGTCATATTGACTACTAGATTGATATGCAAGGTTGGTTAATTGTAAATATCAGATGCCTTGTAATTGAGTAAATGAAATTGAGTTAACTGCTAAGAAGAAAGTCTCAACGGATGTTAACAATGCTTCAACGAATGATCAACTAAAGCTTCAACGGATGATTCACAAAGTCTCTACGGATGATCAACCAAAGTTTTAACGGATGATCAACCATAGTCTCAACGGATGATCCAATGAAGATTTAACGGATGATCAAATTCAAAGTAGCAGTTGATAGTGACTTGAAAGTCACATGCGTTGATTGTATGCAAATAAAATGTGGCAGCCTATTTGCAGGGTTTAGAGAATAAAGAAGCACTTTCATTTCCATGCTAAACTGAAGATATACAAAGATGTTGGATAGAGAAATGAAGAAGCATGAAATTAGACTAGAAACATTTTGTCTTATTTGTTTGTCTTTTTATCATGTAATTTGGTGATATATAAACCAAGTGTAGCAAGTAGAAAATTATCCAAGTTAGTAAGCAATTACTAAAGAAATAGATAAAGATATATCTGTAAAAAAATTCTCTGTTCTTGTGAGTTCAACTTGTAAGCAGTTGTGTACAACATTGTAACACAGAGTTCTCTTATTAATATATATCTCTGGTGGAAAAGTTCAATCCACCAGAAAGTTTTTAAATACTTGTATTTGATTACTTTGTGTTTTGATTTCTTCAATACTTTCATTCTGCGCCTTATCTAAATCAAACATAATTATATATTCATAATAGAACTGTTCTTAAAATCAAAAAGTAGTCAAAATTACATTCAACCCCCCTTCTGTAATTCTTGTTTAGTTTGTTTGGGAATAACAGTTGGTATCAGAGCAAGCTCTTGAAGAATAAAGAGTTTAAAGATCACAACAACTAACAAGATGAGCAGAAAAGATGTTGGAGTAAAATTTTCATTTCTAGACAAAGACAACTATCACCATTGGAAGGTGAAGATGCACCTGCATCTCCCCTCTCAAGATGAAGAATAAGTGGACTACATTGAAAAAGGTCTACATGTCCCTATGAGAGCTGCTACAGGAATGAGCCATCCATCCCAAAGCCTAGAGCAGAATGGTCTGATCCAGATATTGAACAAATTCATAAGGATAAGAAGGTCATGAATATTTTGTTTAATGGTGTTGATGGTGACATGTTTGACATCATAAACTGCAAATCTGCTAAAGATGTCTGGGATACTTTTCAGGTTATATGTGATGGAACTGAACAGGGGAAAATAAAATACAACTCTTGATTCAGCAATATGAGCATTTTCATAATGAAGAAAGTGAGTCACTCACTGACATTTTCAGTAGATTATAAAAACTGCTGAATGCTCTAAAGTTGCATGGAAGAGTCTATCAAATAAATGACTCAAACCTCAAATTCCTTAGATCTCTACCAAAGGAATGGAAGCCTATGACAGTCTCACTAAGAAACTCTCAAGACTACAAAGAATTCACCTTGGACAGACTGTATGGGATTCTAAAGACCTATGAACTTGAAACAGAGCAAGATGAGAAGTTGGAGAAAGGAAGAAAGAAAAGAGGATCCATTACATTGGTTGCTGAGCAAGGAAAGGAGAAGGAGATAAAGGTTGAAGCTGTTGAATATGCACCAAACCCTAGAGTTTGTGAAGGCAAGGGAAAAGGGCTAGTAGCTGAACATGAAGACCATCTTAGTCAAGATGACATGGATGACATAGATGAGCATCTGGCTTTTCTATCCAGGAGGTTTGCCAAGCTCAAATTCAAGAAGAATTTTGGAGCAGCCAAGTCAAACAGAAACATGGTTGACAAGTCTAAATTCAAGTGTTTCAAGTGTGACTTGGCAGGTCATTTTGCTAGTGAATGCAGAAAGTCTGATCCTGGTAAAAAGAAGTTTGAGCCTGTTGATTATAAGCAGAAATATTTTGAGTTGCTCAAACAAAAGGAAAAGGCTTTCATCACACAGGAAAATGACTGGGCTGCAGATGGACTAGAAGAGGATGAAGATACAAGCTATGTCAATCTAGCATTTATGGCCAAATCAGATGGAACAGAGGTCAGTTCATCCAGTAATCAGGTAATCTCCACTAATCTAGCACATTTATCTCAAGCTGAGTGTAATGATGCTATAAATGACATGTCTACTGAATTATATCATCTGCATGTTACACTCAAGTCTCTCATTAAAGAAAATACTAAACTTAAAGGGAACAATCTGTTTTTAAATGAAAGAAACAATGTGTTAGAAACTCAATTTGTTGAGTTTGAAAAACTGAAAATAGAGTGCAAGATTGCCAAAGATGAACTGACTGAATCCTTAAAGAAAGAGGATATTTTAAGAAAACAACTTGAATGAGAACATGAAGTAAGTAAAGCATGGAAATCATCTAGAGATGTCCATGCTCAAATTACTAAAGTTCAAGGTATAGAATCCTTCTGTGATGAAGCCTGGAAAAAGAGCAAGGAGAAACTAGATTCCAACTTGGTAGAAGGACTTTCAACGGATGTGGATTCAACGGATGATGAATGTTATCCGTCGAATGACCAAAAGAATAATCCGTAGAAAGACAAGGAATCACATCCTTTGAGTGAAAGAAAGCTAGTTAGTAAAGCCAAACTAGCTAAGCTAAATGAGAAATATGGATCAGTTTCTAAGAACTTTGTTCCAGGAGAAACAAGTCAAGTGAAACAGAACAAGAGAGTCAGTAGGGCATCTGTCTATTAAGAAATTGAATAACATATTAGAGAAAATTGAAGTGAAAATAGAGTTTAAAAAGAAAAACAATAGGAATGGGAAAGTAGGAATTAACAAACATAACAACTACACACCTGATAAATATGCACCAAGAAAAATATGTGTTAAGTGTGGTAGTGTAAATCATTTGTCTGTTAATTGTAAACTTGTTATGCCTGCTCCCATGTCTGCACCTCCTTCATTTCCCAGTATGCCTACAATGTCTGTAAATGTTATGCCTGCACATAATTTGAATCCACAGTATGCTAACATGCCATTTGCACAAAATCCTTACTATGTTGCATTTAGTATGCCACAAATCCCATTTAGCATGCCATAATGGAATAACATATTTACACAGGATATGCCTTTCCTTGTTAACCAGCCTGTGCATGATAATTTTGTAAAGATGAATGGTTTTAAGGGTTCTACTCAACTGACTAAGGATGAATTTCAAATGCCTAAGTCAAATGAGGACAAGCCAAAGAAACCTAAGAAAAAAGGCTAATAAAATAGGACCCAAGGAAACTTGGGTACCAAAATCAACTTGATTTGATTTTGTTGTGTGCAGGGAAACAGAAAGAATCTTTGGTATTTGAATAGTGGGTGCTCAAGGCACATAACTGGAGATTCTACCCTACTCACTGAGTTCAAGGAGAGAGCTGGCCCAAGTATTACTTTTGGAGATGACAGTAAGGGTTATAATGTGGGATATGGCTTGATTTCAAAGGATAATGTCATCATTGAGGAAGTTGCCCTAGTGGATGGACTCAAGCACAACTTGTTGAGTATCAGCCAGCTTTGTGATAAGGGCAACTCGGTAACATTTAATTTTGAAGCCTGTGTTGTGATTAAAAAGAAAAACAATAAAGTGGTTCTCACTGGTGTGAGGAAAGGAAATGTGTATTTAGCTGACTTCAACTCATTAAATGCAGAATTTGTCACTTGTCTATTTAGCAAGGCAAGTCAAGATGAAAGTTAGCTATGGCATAAGAAGCTGTCCCATTTTAACTTCAAGACTATGAATGAATTAGTCAGGAAAGATTCGGTAAGAGGTATTCCTCAAGTGGAATTCTCAAAGGATGGATTGTGTGATGTCTGTCAGAAAGGAACGCTGATCAAGGCATCATTCAGAAAGAAGCTTAATTCAATAATTGAAGAACTTTTGCAACTACTACACATGGATTTATTTGGACCACTCAATGTGTTGTCCATCTCAAGGAAAAGATATTGCCTAGTAATTGTGGATGATTTCTCAAAGTTCTCTTGGACATATTTTCTTAAATCCAAAGACGAAGCTAGTGAAATCATCATCAATCACATAAGGCAAGTCAACAATCATCCTGATTTCAAAGTAAGAAGAATCAAGAGTGACAATGGAACTGAGTTCAAGAATTCGGTGATGAGATTATTTTGTGAAGAAAATGGGATCATGCATGACAACAATGAGGCCTCTTCACCTAGAGCTAATCTACCACAAAAGAGAAAATGGACAAGAGATGACTCATTTGAACTAATCATTGGTGATGTATCTTCAAGGGTGCAAACAAGGAAAGAAACTCAAGAAGAATGTCTATATAGCAGCTTTCTATCTCAGGAAGAACCTAAAAAGGTAGAGGAAGCTCTATTGGATCCTGATTGGGTTTTAGCTATACAGGATGAGCTAAACCAATTTGAAAGGAATAAAGTTTGGAAACTGGTACCCAAGCGTAAATGAAAGAATTATATTGACACAAAGCGGGTATTCAGAAACAAGATGGATGAAAATGGCATAGTGGTCAGGAATAAAGCTAGATTGATTGCTAAGGGCTACTGTCAACAAGAAGGAATTGATTTTGATGAGATATTTGCTCCTGTTGCAAGACTTGAAGCTATCAAAATTTTCTTAGCCTACGCAGCCCATGCCAATTTCAAGGTCTATCAAATGGATGTCAAAAGTTCCTTTCTAAATGGAGATTTGGAGAAGGAAGTCTATGTCAGTCAGCCCCCTAGTTTTGAAGATCCAAATTTTCCAGAATATGTATACTATCTTTTGAAAGCACTTTATGGACTGAAGCAAGCACCTAGAGCCTGGTATGATACATTGTCAAAGTTTCTCTTAGAAAATCACTTCACAAGTGGTACTGTTGATAAAACTTTATTCTTTAGAAATGTTAATGGCTCTAGTATACTTGTTCAAATTTATGTAGATGACATTATATTTGGCTCTACATATGAAAAACTTTGCAAAAAGTTTTCCAAATTGATGCAAAGTAAATATGAAATGAGCATGATGGGATAACTAACTTACTTTCTTGGTTTGAAAGTTAAGCAAGTCAGTGATGGAATATTCATTAGTCATACCAAATATATTTATGATCTCTTAAAGAAGTTTGACTTGATGGATTGCAACTTGTTCCAAGTGAAAAATAACGTGTAGACATCTTTACCAAGCCACTTGGTGAATCCACCTTTACTATGTTGATGTCTAAGAAAATTGTAATGCGGCCAGAATAATATTTGATGCTTCTTGTTAAAGATGAAATTTTGGCTAAGTCATAATTTACATCTCGACGGATATTCATTATCCGTTAAAAATGATCATCCGTTGAATTTCATTATCTATTGAAGTATCATACATTACTCTGGGTACTTTTATCCTTATCCGTCGAATTGTTCTCAATCCTAGCCATTAATTTTAAGCATTATCCATCAAATTTACTTACAGCCTATATGTATATTTCAACGGATAATCTTAAAATTTTGACAGTTTTCTTTATTTTTTATTTTGGGCTAATTTGATTGGTTACTTTAGTTTACTTTTTAATTTTTGACAGTTTATTTCTGAGAAAGTATAAAAGCTAATTTTATTTCTATTCTTTAATTTTATCATTCTCAAGCAATTTCTCTAACTCTCTTCTTCTCCAAAAGCAAATACTCCCTTTCTGCAACTAATTTCAATCACAACAATGGCACCAGTAGTCAAAATCATGTCCTTAACTGGGTATGTTTATGAAAAGAACAACTTCATGGCTTTGGTGAACAAGCATATTCCTTCATCTGAAGACTATCACAAAATGATGGACTTCATCCTGAACTACAAACTGAGTTATGCCATGCTTGAGTTTCCAACCATTTACTGTGAAGTTGTCGAGGAAATTTAGACTACAACAATGTTCAATTCAAAGGACAAAACCATTACCTTCACTCTCAAAGGTAATGAACATTGCATTAACTGTGATACAATTAAAAAGTGCTTTAAACTGCCTGAGAATAACACACTTGCTCCACACACAGACACTGATGTGAGTAACATGCTAATTTCTATGGGTTATGCTCTTACTGCCACTAAGTTAGGTGATGTTAGGAGAATGGGTCTTAGAAAAGAATGGAGTTTTTTATGTGATTCTTTAATCAAGGTGTTTTCTGGAAAAGTCAGTAATTTTGATGATGTTACTTATTCACTTGTTAACATGCTTTATATGCTTCTTAGTAATACTTCAATTTCAACACATCAGTCATGTATGAATTAGGGAGTAAATTAGGAGATATTAAGAAGAGGTCCAAAAATATATATTATGCTAGATTCTTTATGTTAATAGCTAATTTTGTGTCTGAGGATCTATAAATCTTGAACCCAACAAACAAGTTAGATTGTTGGGTCCAAGAGAGAAGAGTTATTGCTGATCTGAACAGGAAAATCACCACAAGGATGTTCCCCTTATTTACATTCCAATTATGGAACAACCTTGGGTAAGTGAGGTAAATATTTATGTCCCTACTACTTCTCAACCACTAGCTTCTTTGTAATCAACTGTGGCTATGACACATGTGACAGTGACCAAACAGGTGCCAACCCAAGCCACAAAACTAAAAATTTTAAAATCCAAGTCAAAGAAAGCCCCCTCTAGTTTCTCTCAAAAGAAGCTAGTTGTAACATCCACTAAAAACCTAGAGGGGTGTCAAGGGAAGTAAGTCTGGTGAGGGACATGGTGAACATAAAATAAGCCCTAAAAATAAGGAGGGATAGGTGTGTGTAACCCAACATAGCCACACTGTAGTTTCCCAATAAACTGTAGTGCTTAAAAAGGACTCAAGTTGTTTCATCTTCCCAAAAGGATGCTACTATTGAAACAAGCTCTCAACCAAGAGCACATGCCAAGAGGGTTAGGGACACAAGTTCACCCCAAACTTATGCTAGAGAGAATAAAGCTAAAACACGTGGGAATACACAGGGTGCACACACTGTGCAAACTTCAGTCAAAGACTCAGTTACAGCACCTTCTCAAAGTCAGGTTGATGTGGCTCCTGTAAATGTGGAGTCACAACAAAAATCTTTAATAATAGAAGCACCACACACACAAAACTCACCCACATATTCTCTGGATGTGGACATGATTCACACATCAATTCCTGATTCTCCATCTTTAACTCTCATGGAGAAGCCAAAATCTACAGCAAGTGAGCCTCATCTTTTATATGATTTGTTGACTCACTTGCCATTTCTTTCTGCTCCTACTGAGAAATCTGTGTAAAATCTCAAATCAATCACCACAGATTCTACAGTAGTTTCTACTTCAAACTCTGTCATTTCTACTATCTAGACGGATATTGTTCATCTGTTGACTAGTGATTGTATCTCGATGAATGTGCTTAACAGCAATCATCCGTTGACACTTTCAACTACTGTTTCGACGGATATTTCTCATCCGTTGACTATCACTGCACCACTTGAAATCTCAACTGTTGTCACAAGTACAGATGATTTAGTAGTTGTACGATCACTCCTAGGGTTGAGGGAAGAGAGTGAATAGAGTGAGAGGCTAAGTTGCTCTCAGGAAAAAGGAGAGGAAAAAAGTGAATCTATGCGAGCTATTTCTTCCAGCTTGGCAAAAGTGAATGAGTGAAGTCCCACCTTAGTAGGTGAAGGTGAGGTTGTGAGGGTGGGAAGCCAAGGGGAGCCCTTGATGCAAGAAAAGAGAGATCATGAGAGAAAAGCAGGTACAGAAGAATGGGAAGAGCCCATTGTTAGTGAGTTATGGGATGTCAATGAGGCTGAAAAGAAACAGCTATTTCAGCAAGATTATCAAGTTGTTTTCAACTCTGTTTCTTATGAAGCTGAGGCATTTACTCACCCTGTCCCAGCTTATCAAATTTTGGCTGAACAGGATAATGTGACTACTGAGAGAATTCTAAACTTGGTGCACACAACTGCTTTTAAACGAAGGGCAAATGATGCAATCACTGTCATGCCCTCCACAGCTGGTGATGACTTTGATTATCCAACTGGTGGTTCTGAGGATATGTTTGGGGATGAAGATGATGATGAAGGAGATTTCATGCACATATGGGGAGAAGCAGGCCCTAGCTCAAGTACAAACACTCCACCTTGGATGTTTAGCAAAGAATGTGATGTGCACCATTTCAAATCTACTCTCTTCAACTTAATTCATCAAACTCATACAGCTATTCAAGCAACTACAGATGCCAACACCAAGACTCTTCTCCAAACCACCTTGAATCTCTTCAATTACACAAAATCCAGTCTCTCAAGCAAAATCAAGATGTGTTTGAGATCAAGACAGAGATTGGACAGGTCAAAAAGGACATTACTGAAAGATTAGAGTCTACGCTTCCTGCCTCAACAATGTTGGATATCAACAAGCAACTCAGGAAGAACTTTGATCTTAGTACCAAGGTGGACTCCTTGGATACCAGGCTGAGGACTCTTGAAACCTCTATTACTCAAATCCACCTCCATCAAGCTCAATAAACACTACTACTTCAGAACCTGATGGCTGCACAAACCTCAACCTCTACTTAACTTGATGCTAACAAAAAGGGGGAGAAAGACTCTATTATTCCGGCTAGTTAGGGGGAGTTAGCTAGCGAGGGGAGAAAGTGCACAACATACAAGTAAGCAAGGTGATTATTCCAGCAATTACTTTCTCTAAGATACCATCTCTTGACAGCATTGATCTGATCAAGATAGCAGCAGCTGAGTTGGAATTAAAAGAAAAATGGAAGAAGCTTGATGAAAACATCCAGAAGAAATTTGGTCAAGTTGAGAAGCAAGATAAATTCTTCTTTTATTTCTCTCAATTGAGACCAATTTCAGTCAATGACATGAGTTTAGGGAACACAGAAAGAGGTCAATCCTCATCAATTAAATCTCCAAATGCCAATGTGATTTTTAAACCCAAGAGAAATTATCCAAAGAATTCAGACAAAAATCCATTAGACCTAATGTATGAAACCCCTAAACCAGATGAAAAGAAGTTACTTGGTAGGTCTATTTCCTTCTTCAAAGATCCCAGAGACTCAGTTCTAAAGAAAAGAATTTCTAAGATCTACAGGATTGGGAAATTAATCTGTGTGGTAGCTGAACATCCACAATTTGCAGAGGCTAAGAAAGAAGAAAATGTGAGGCTCAAACAACAATAAAATCATGTGATAAGTGGATTTTATATCTACTTGGAACGCTTCATTACAAGCTTAAGTTGGTGTTTTGGACTCAAGTTGTTGGTATCTTATATATGTTTTTGTGTTATTGCATTTCAGGCATCAGTTAAATGAGGAAATGAGCTTTTCAAGAAAATATATTTAAAGGTGATCAGAATTTGAATTCAAGACCATTCTCATGTTGAAGAGCATCTCGATAGCTTCACGTGGACTATTGGATCGCCAAATTCTAACAGACGGAACTCAAGATACAGAAGAAACAAGAAAAATCAGGAAATTCCAGAAGGTCAGGGCGGCCGCGCCAGTCTTGGGAGCGGCCGCGCCCAATTTTTCAGAAACTCATGGCGGCCGCCCTGGTATGCGGGGCGGCCGCGCCGGGTGGTTTTCCCAGAATCTTGATTCTATTCTAATTCGAAGAACTGAAGCATCCAGGTCCACTAGGGGCTTATATATAGTGATAAAAGGACGTTTTTAACAACAAGGAGACCAGGGAGAGTGATACGAAGACCTAGAAAGCACAAGACGGCTACGGAGAAGAAGACTTTTATATTCTTCATTATAGTTTTACTTTGGATGCTATTTTTCGATTTGTCTTTGAACCCTAATACTCTTATATTGTTTTATATCATGTTTTCATTGAAATCCATGGTGACGATGAGTTTGATTATGAACTAATCATTATCGTGGGGTTCTAACGGATTTACTTATGGATTTCTATAGTTAATTTTTTTCAATATCTTGGTGTGTGGTGATTGATTGATATCCTAGTATTGGTGGTGCTTATTCGTCTTATGTTCATAGCTAACATATAAGATAACGTGTTAATCTCTATTGAAGCGAAAGTGAATATAGAGTTTTAGAACTTTCCATGCTAGCATAGGTTCATGTATAATTATTATGCATGATTCGTAGGTAATTTTAACCATCTTACTTGCCCTATGTAATCACGATAGATAACTTGCGCATTAATCCGTTATATTGTTAAATTCTATAGACATATAGGGGCTCAACATAGTTGGTGTCTATTCAGCTTCTATCTTTTTTTAGATGTCTGGTAGTAGGGTATTCATACAATGACAATTGTCGTTTACTAGTTTCGTGTTATCTCTTTAGTTGTCATCACCATTACATGCTAAGATTGAGAAAAATGACTTTAAATGAAGTATTTAATGAAGTTGGAATCTCATGTTTGTCTCATATAGTTATTTCAATCACTTTTATTCGTAGTTAATTGCATGTCAGTTTAATCTTAGTTATAAATATCTCAACTCGTTATTGTCTTAGCGTGGAGCGATAACCATACCATTGTTGCATAGGTGCATAATCTTAAGTTAACTAAAAAGAGTCTCTATGGGAACGAATTTGATTTATAACTTATACTACTTGCGAACAGTATACTTGCATGTAATTTTAGCGCGTGTTTTCGCCTTAACAAGTTTTTGACGCTGCTACCGGGGACTCGGTGTTAATTTTTAGTTTATGTGCTTGACATCAGTGGTCGTTAAAGTTCACTGACTCAGATTCTTTTACTTTCATAGTTTACTTGTTCTGTTTCAGGTACTCTAGTTTTTATTGCAATGGGAGATCCAGCAGCAAAAACGAAGGCATTGATGGATTATTCTCAACCAAATATCAATGATATTCAATCTAGCATTGTCAGGCCAGCTATCGTTGTTAGGAATATATGTGCATTAGTTTGATGATATGTTTAACAAAACACTTAAGTAGAAATCTAGTGTTTGTAGCCTCAACGGATAAGACCACTTTGGCTATCCGTTGATGGTGTAGCTTTACTTAGAAATAAGTCTAGTGTTGTAGCACATTTCAGTCTCTGAATTTGAGATATAATTCTTAAATGTTGAGGGAAATTATAAGTCATGTTGACTACTAAAGGATATGCAGATAGGAAGGCCAATTGTAAATATTTCATGCCTTGTAATTTTGTATAAATGAAATGGTGTCAACGGATAACTTAAAGACCTTCAACGGATGAGAAACAAAGCTTCAACGGATGTCTCTAAAGCTTTAACGGATAACATCCTTCAACGGATGAGTGCATCAACGGATAGAGCTTCAACTGCTAACACATCAACGGATAAAGCCATCAACGGATAAAGGCTTCAACGGATGTTCTGTTAAATAGCAGTTGACAAGTGATAGTTGTACCTACAAACAGAGGCACATGGGTTGACAGAGACAACTGAGATGTGGTAGCCTATTTCAGGAACATCAGAAAAAGCAGCCGTTCTACTCTAGTATAAAGAGGCAATAGTCAACAATGCACTGGAGTAAAATGGAGAAGAAACAAGTGGAGAACTTATTTTATTATTGTACTTTTTATCTTTGTCTTCACTTGTAAACTTGGTGTTATATAAACCAAGTAGCAGCTAGTAATTAGAGAAGAATTTTTCCAGAGCTGTTTAGAAAAATCTTGAGAAAAATTATCTAGTTTGTACTAGGATGCAGCTGTGATCAACTTCTTGAATCACAGATTTTCTGAAATACCATCTCTGGTGGAACAACAAATCCACCAGAAAAGTTTTTAAGGTCTGTTGTGTTCTGTACTTTTGTGCTTGAATATATATCTGTTTGTATTAGCTTAAAGCAATTCACACACTTGTTTATCTTAAACACACAGCCTTTGAAACTGCTCAAAACTTGAAAAAGTTTTGAGATTTACATTCAACCCCCCTTCTGTAAATCTCATTGTTAGTTCACTAGGAATAACAATTGGTATCAGAGCAGGCTCTTGACACACAAAGAGTTTAAAGTTCTTGGAAACTAACAAAGATGTGTAAGAAGGATATTGGAGTAAAAATCCCAGTTCTTGACAAAGACAGTTATCACCATTGGAAGGTGAAAATGCACCTTCATCTACTCTCTCAAGATGAAGGTTATGTAAACTGCATTGAGAATGGTCCTCACATTCCCCACAAAGTAGCCACAGTTGCTACAGCCACAATTGTTGTTGGTCAATCCATTCCAAAACCTAGAGCAGAATGGACAATGGAAGACACAGAAGAAGTCCACAAGGATAAGAAGGCTATGAACATTTTGTTTAATGGTCTTGACAAGGATATGTTTGATAATGTGATAAATTGCACAACTGCCAAAGAGGTTTGGGACACAGTGCAGCTACTGTGTGAAGGTACAGAACAAGTAAAAGAAAACAAAATGCAGCTTCTCATTCAACAGTATGAGTATTTTCATTTTGAAGAAAATGAATCTTTAAATGACACATTCAATAGATTCCAAAAGCTGTTGAATGGACTGAAGCTGTATGGTAGAGTGTACCAGGTGAAGGATTCAAATCTTAAATTTTTAAGATCCTTGCCAAAGGAATGGAAACCCATGACTGTCTCCTTGAGAAACTCTCAAGATTATAAGGACTTCACTCTTGAAAGATTATATGGAATCTTGAATACTTATGAACTAGAGCTGGAACAGGATGAGGTATTGGAGAAGGGAAGAAAGAAAGGAGGTTCAGTTGCCTTGGTAGCTGAAAATGAGAAAGAATACAGACAAGAAACTGTGAGATCAACATTAAACTCCAAAGATGGCACAAGCAAATCAGAATCAAGCAAGGGTAAGGAGCAAGTTGCTGAGAATGAAGACAACTCCAGCCAAGATGACTCTGATGGTATTGATGAGCATCTTGCATTTCTGTCCAGAAGATTTGCAAAGATGAAATTTAAGAAAAACACTAGAGCCACTAAACCTCATAAGAACATGGTGGACAAATCCAAGTTCAAGTGTTTCAATTATGGTATAAGTGGACACTTTGCAAGTGAGTGCAGAAAGCCAACTTCTGAAAAGAAGAAATTTGACCAAGTAGATTACAAAAAGAAATATTTTGATCTGCTCAAGCAAAAGGAGAAGGCTTTCATTACTCAAGAAAAAGACTGGGCAGCTGATGGAGAAGAAGAGGATGAAGATGTGGAATATATCAACTTGGCTCTCATGGCTGATTCTGAGGAAAATGAAGTTAGTTCATCAAGCAACCAGGTAATCACAACTGATTTAACACAGCTTACTAAAGAAGAGTGCAATGATGCTTTTAATGACATGTCTACTGAATTGTATCACTTGCGTGTGTCTCTTAAATCTCTTGCTAAAGAAAATAGTAGGATTAAAGAGAACAATCTGTTTTTAAGTAATAGAAATGCTGTGTTAGAAGATAAGTTGATTGACCTAGAGAAAACTAAGCTACATTGTATATCTGTTGAAAATGAACTAGCTGAATCTGTTAAGAAAGTAGAAATACTTTCTAATCAATTAGAGAGAGAGCAAGAGGTGATTAAAGCCTGGAAGACATCTAGGGATGTTAGTGCTCAAATTGTCAAGGTCCAAGGAATTGAATCATTTTGTGAGACTGCCTGGGATAAAAACAAAAAGAAAATGGAATTAATTGATGGGCTGTCAACGGATGTGGAATCAACGGATGATGAAAATTATCCGTTGAAGGAAGAAAAGGAGCATCCGTTGAAGGTTCCTCAATTAAAACAGGCAGATGTTTCTAAAAGTGAAAATCTAAAGAAACTCAACAAAAAGTTTGGTTCAACTTCCAAGAACTTTGTCAAAGAAGAAGCAAGCACATCCAAAGATTTCAGTAAGGTGAATATAGGACACATGACCTTAGAACAGTTAAAGAATAGGCTCAAAGTGGTTGAGGATAAAAAAGAAACTAAAAGAAAATCTAATAGAAATGGGAAGGTAGGGATTAACAAACACAACAATTACACACCTGATAAGTATGCTCCTAGAAAAAGCTGTGTGCATTGTAATAGTATTAATCATCTATCTGCTAATTGCAAATCTATTAAGAAAACTCCCATACGTGTACCCTCTTCCATGCCTAATATGTCTGCATCACCTCTGCATGCTATGCCTGTTATGTCTCAACAGAATCCTTATGCACATTTTGCAAACATGCCATATTTTAACAATCCTTATCTTGCTGCATTTAGTATGCCTCAAATGCCATACAATATGCCTATGTGGAATAACATGTTTGCACAATCCATGCCTTATCAAATTCCAAATGTGCTAAATGATTCTGTGACTAACCCTACACCTCAACCAACTACATCTAAGATCAAGGTTGACTCAAAGTTACCTAAGTCTAAAGATGCAGGAGGAATGAAGTCTAGGAGAAAGGCTAACATGAATGGACCCAAGGAAACTTGGGTACCAAAATCAACTTGATTGATTTTATGGTGTGCAGGGAAACAGAAGAAATCTATGGTACTTGGACAGTGGCTGTTCAAGATACATGACAGGAGATTTCTCCCTGCTCACAGAGTTTAAGGAGAGAGCTGGCCCTAGCATAACCTTTGGAGATGACAACAAAGGGTTTACTATGGGATATGGCTTGATTTCAACAAGGAATGTCATCATTGATGAAGTTGCATTAGTTGATGGTCTCAAGCACAACTTACTGAGCATCAGTCAACTATGTAATAGAGGGAATACAATTTCCTTCAATTCTGAAGCCTGTGTTGTCACCAGTAAGAAAGACAACAAAGTGGTTCTAACTGGAGTTAGAAAAGGAAATGTGTACATAGCTGACTTCAACTCTACTGATGCAGAATCTATTACTTGTCTCTTCAGCAAAGCAAGTCCAGTTGAAAGTTGGCTATGGCACAAGAAGCTATCCCATTTGAATTTCAAAACAATGAATGATCTAGTCAAAAAGGACTTAGTTAGAGGAATTCCTCTTGTTGAATTCTCAAGGGATGGTCTGTGTGATGCTTGTCAGAAAGGCAAACAAAGGAAAGCATCATTCAAAAAAAAGCTTGAATCAACAATTGATGAACCATTACAGCTGCTACATATGGATTTGTTTGGACCAGTCAATGTATTGTCAATTGCAAGAAAAAGATATTGCTTAGTGATCGTAGATGATTTCTCAAAGTTTTCATGGGTCTATTTTCTTGGATCAAAGGATGAAGCAAGTGAAATCATTATCAATCACATCAGGCAAGTCAATAATCATCCTGACTTGAAGGTTAGGAATATCAGGAGTGATAATGGAACTGAGTTCAAGAATTTGACAATGAGGCTATTCTGTGAAGAAAATGGAATCATGCATGAGTTCTCAGCTCCAAGAACACCTCAGCAAAATGGGGTAGTTGAAAGAAAGAACAGATCTTTAATTGAGGCTGCTAGAACAATGCTTGAAGAATCAAAGTTACCAACATATTTCTGGGCTGAAGCTGTTAATTGTGCCTGCTACACTCAGAATATTTCTTTGATCAATCAAGCTAAAGGCATGACTCCTTATCAGTTGTTCAAGAGAAGAAAACCAACTCTAAACTTTCTTCATGTCTTTGGATGTAAATGCTTTATACTGAGAAATCAATCTGACCATAAAGGGAAGTTTGATGCAAAGGCTGATGAAGGGATATTTGTTGGTTACTCAGCTGGAAAATCTTATAGGGTCTACAATCTAAGAACCAATATTGTTATGGAATCTGTTCATGTTGTGTTTGATGATAAAAAGATTGATGGACTAACAGATGAGGGACACCATGAGAGACTCAAATTTGACAACATTGAGATATATTGTGATGATAGTGAAGAGGAGACTGATGGAGATGACACTTCAAAAGGGATTCAAAACATGCCCTTGGATAATGCACAAAATTCTGCATCCGTTGATAGAGGCAATACAGTATCCGTTGAAAGACATAGTGCATCATCCGTTGAAGTACAAAATGAAGCATCCGTTGATCATAGTTCATCAACGGATAATCGATTTACATCATCAGTTGATAGAACTCCAAGTTCCCTGCAAAGGACCAACAACTCAGGGGTTGTTTCAACTAATCAACACTCTGTCTCACATCATGACAATACTGAGGCCACCTCATCTAGAGTATATCTTCCACCTCAAAGGAAATGGACCAAGAATCATCCCTTTGAACTGATCATTGGTGATGCATCATCTAAAGTGCAAACAAGAAAAGCTACTCAAGATGAATGTCTGTATAGTAGTTTTCTATCTCAGGAGGAACCTAAGAAAGTGGAAGAAGCTTTATTGGATCCAGATTGGATATTAGCTATGCAGGAAGAGCTGAACCAATTTGAGAGAAACAAAGTTTGGAAGCTGGTACCCAAACCAAAGAACAAGAGTCCTATTGACACAAAATGGGTATTCAGAAACAAGATGGATGAAAATGGCATTGTCATAAGGAATAAAACCAGATTGGTTGCTAAAGGCTATTCTCAACAAGAGGGAATAGATTTTGATGAGACATATGCTCCTGTTGCAAGACTTGAAGCCATCAGAATTTTTCTAGCCTATGCAGCCCATGCCAATTTCAAAGTCTATCAAATGGATGTCAAGAGTGCATTTCTAAATGGGAAATTGGAGGAAGAAGTTTATGTAAGTCAACCTCCAGGGTTTGAAGATCCAAATTTTCCAGACTATGTGTATTATCTGTTGAAAGCACTCTATGGACTGAAGCAAGCACCTAGAGCCTAGTATGAAACCTTATCAAAATTCATTTTGGAGAATCACTTCACTAGAGGTACTGTTGATAAAACTCTCTTCTTTAGGAATGTTAATGGCTCTAGTATACTTGTTCAAATTTATGTAGATGACATAATATTTGGATCTACAGATGATAAGCTTTGTAAAAAGTTTGCTAAGCTAATGCAAAGTAATTATGAAATGAGCCTGATGGGAGAACTAACCTATTTTCTTGGTTTACAAGTTAAACAAGTTAGTGATGGAATTTTCATTAGTCAAACTAAATATATTTATGATCTTTTAAGGAAGTTTGACTTAATAGAATGTTCATCTGCAAAAACTCCCATGGCCACTGCCACCAAAATTGAATTAAATAAGACTGAAAGGTCTGTGGACATTACAAGTTATAGAGGCATGATTGGTTCACTTTTATATTTAACTGCCAGTAGACCAGATATAATGTTTTCTACATGTCTCTGTGCTAGATTTCAAGCTGACCCAAAAGAATCTCACTTAGTAGCTATTAAAAGAATTTTCAGATATCTCAAGGGGACTCCAAATCTAGGAATTTGGTACCCTAGAGAGTCTGGTTTTGATCTAATTGGCTACTCAGATGCAGACTATGCAGGTTGCAAAATAGACAGGAAAAGTACAACAGGCTCCTGCCAATTCCTGGGAAACAAGCTTGTATCATGGTTTAGCAAAAAGCAAAATTCAGTCTCTACTTCTACAGCTGAGGCTGAATACATTGCTGCTGGAAGCTGCTGCTCTCAAGTGTTATGGATGAGGAATCAACTCCTTGATTATGGACTACATGTTGATATAATTCCTATTTTTTGTGACAACACAAGTGCCATAGCCATAACAGAGAATCCTGTGCAGCACTCAAGGACCAAGCACATTGATATCAAGTACCACTTCATTAGGGAACATGTGATGAAAGGTACAGTAGAACTTCATTTTGTTCCAAGTGAACAACAAATTGCAGACATATTTACCAAGCCACTTGATGAATCAACATTCACAAGATCGGTAAGTGAGCTAGGTATGCTTAATTACTCTTAAAATTCATGTCCTTATTGCAATTTGAATTGAAGCCTGAAATGTATTAGCTGCAAGAACAAATTTGATTTTTAATACAGATTATTCCATCAACGGATATTCCCTATCCGTTGAAAGTCAAAATTGTTCTGTCAACGGATGTTCATTATCCGTTGAAAGTCATATACATTTCTGGAATTTTTATCCGTCAACGGATAAAACTGAAGTGCTCTTCAACGGATGATAGTTTACCTTATTCGTTGAAATATCACATCAGTCGATTCAAGTGTTTCACAACCGTTGATTCTATTGTCTTAACCGTTGATACTCATACATACAACTGTATGTATTTGTTTTAAAGGTAGTTTTCAGAATACTTAGAGTTTATTCTTAAACGGCTGAAATTCACTTACACATATTTATTGTTTAATCTCTTATTTATGTTTTTTTTATTTGAGAAAGTATATAAGCCCCTCTGATTTTTCATTTTTACTTTACGCTTTCTTGAAATTTCAAAGCTTTTACCATTTTCTCTCTGCAAAACCTTCAAGTTATTCTCTGCAATTTCTACTCACAACAATGGCACCAATAGTAAAGATTATGTCTCAATCTGGGTTCATCTATGAGAAGAACAATTTCATAGCTTTGGTAGAAAAGAATGAAGCCCACTCAGATTATCACAAAATGATGGACTTCATCAAAAACTGTAAACTTAGCTATGCAATGCTGAAAGCCCCAACGATTTACTGTGAAGTAGTTGAGGAGATTTGGACAACTGCTGAGTTCAACTCCATAGATATGACTATCTCCTTCACTCTCAAAGGTAAAAATCACTGTGTTAACTGTGATGACTTACTAGCATGTTTTAAATTACCTGAGAACAATGCCATGACACCACACACTGATAATGATGTATCCAGCATGTTAGATTCCATAGGTTATTCTCTTAACTCTGCTAGTTTAGGGAGTATTAAAAGAAAAGGCCTTAGGAAAGAATGGAGTTTTCTTGGGGATGCATTTATCAAGGTTTTCTCTGGGAAAATTAGCAATTTTGATGCCATAACTTTATCTCTTGTTAATATGCTCTATATGCTTGTTTCTGATAGGTATTTTAATTTTAGCAACTATGTTATGCTAGAATTGGGTACTAGATTAGGTAACAAAGCTAATAGACCTAATAACATCTATTATGCTAGATTCTTTATGTTATTGGCTAACCATGTTGCTGAAGGTTTGGTCATTACGAATGAGAATAATAAACTCAAGTGTTGGGCACAAGAGAAAAGAGTTCTTGCAGATTTATTGAGAATGGATCTCAACAGCAGTGTGCCATTGGTATATTTACCAATCATGAATGCACCTCAGGTAGGTGAGGTAATTGCTTCTACAACTCCTACTTCTTCCAACCCCTCTATTTCTTTATCTTCTAGTGTGGCCATGGAATCTGTGACAATGCCCCAACAGATTCCTACCAAGGTCACCAAAACTAAACTTTCAAAATCAAAGACAAAGAAAACCACCTCTGTTGTTTCTCAAAAGACAATAGTTGTAACACCTACCATTAACCCTGAGGGGAGTGAAAAGGGTGTGAGTGGTGAGGGGAGGGGTGAACATCAAAGAAACCCCCAGGATAAGGAAGGAGAGAAAAGTGCTTCCCAAGCTAGCCAAGCCACAGTTTCTCAAAAAGCTGTGGTGGTTGAAAAGGTTACTAGCATATCCCTAGCTGCATCCTCCCAAAAGGATGTAACTATTGAAAATAGTTCCCAACCAGGAACACACAAACGAGGGAGGGACACTAAAGCCAAACACTCACCAACAAAAGCCTTTATTAGAAGAAAGAAAGCTAGAACCCAATCTTCTACACAGGGTGCACACACTGCACAGATACATCCATCTGTATCTATGCCTTCTCAAACTCAGTTTGATGTGGCTCCAACAAATGTGGAGTCACAGCCCCATTCTCTCACAATTAACACACATCAATCACCACACACTTCCTCACCATCTCTAGATGTGGATATGTTATTCCCATCAATTCCTGATTCTCCCTCTTTACAACTCAGGGAGGAGCCCCACTCAAATACAGGTGATCATCATCTTTTGGATGATTTGTTGGATCACCCGCAAATTCTTTCAGATGTAATTGAAGGATCTGTGTCACCAAAACTCATATCAATCTACACAGATTCAACAGTTATATCACTTTCAATTTCTACTTCTTTTCCTTCTTCAACGGATATCACTCATCCGTTGACAAGTGGTTGTTCTTCAACGGATAAGCTTAACAGCAGTTATCCGTTGATACCATCAGTTTCACCTTCAACGGCTATTCCTCATCCGTTGATAGTCTCTACACACACAACTGAAACAATTCCAAGTGTAGAAGACTTGATTACTGTACAATCACTTCTAGGACTGAGGGAAGGGAGTGACAATTTGAGTGAGAGGCTGGGTTGCTCCCAGGCAAAAGGAGAGATTGAGAGCTCAAATATGCATGCTATTTCTTCCAGCATGGCAAAAGTAAGTGAGAGGAGTACCACCTTAGTAGGTGAAGGTGAGGGAGTGAGTTGTGTGAGCCAGGGGGAGCCCCTGATGCAAGAACATAGAGAAAATGAGAGAAAGGCAAGTACATCAGATATAAGGATGGATCCAGCCATTGCTAGTGAGTCAATGATTGTGAATGATGCTGAAAAGGAAAGACAATTTCAGCAACATTACAAAGTTGTAATTGATAACATTTCCTTGGATGCTGACACTTTTACTCATCCTGTTTCAGCCTATCAAGAATTGGCTGCACAGGGCAATGTGGAGGCAGAAAAGACACTACATCTAGTACATACAACAGCATCTCTTCAAAGGGACAAAACTGCTATTAACAAGATGCCTTCAACAGCTGGTGAGTCATTTGAAGAATTTGGAGTAAATTCTGATGATGATGACTTTGTTTCTTCTGATGGAAGCATGAACTTAGGGGGAGATGAAGGCCCTAGTTCTATTCCAAATCTACCTGAATGGGCCTTCACAAAGGAGTCTACAACAGGGCAATTCAATGTCTCCATAGTCAAACAAATCAGTACTATCAAACAGGCCATTCAGAAAACTTCTCATGCTGGTACAAAGGCTATCCTTACAGCTCACTTGGACTCACTGCATCTCATGAAGTTGCAGCAAGTAAGACAGAATCTGAGTGTGGATGAACTCAGAAAGGATATTGCTGACTTGAAATCCTACAATTCTGAAAAATTGGATTCAGTCATGCCCTTTGGTACAATGCAGGACATTTTGTTGAGATTGAAAAAGGAATCACATACTGAAAAGAGGCTGGCCAAATTGGAAGACAGAGTTCAAGTTATTGAAGATTCTGTGGCCACCATTCTTCACAACCAACAATCTCAAACAAATCTACTTATGTAGCTGGCAAAAGCACAGGGCTTGACCCCTCTCCTTGATGATAACAAAAAGGGGGAGAGTAGAAGGGAAGGGGAAGGAGAGCCATCTACAAAAATCCAAATATCTAAAGTGCTAGTTCCTGCCATCACTACTTCTCCAATCATTCAAATCAAAGGAAAGCCTGATGGAATTGATTTAATCCAGCTAGCAGCAGCTGAAATTCAAGTGAAAGAGCAAAGGAGGAGAATTGATGAAAGGATGCAACAGCTGTGTGGCTCAACACAAGATAAATCAATATCTGTGAAACATAGCACAAAGGTTGAACTAATCAATATGGAGCACAAGCCAGAAAGGAGAAATAAGGTTGGAGCGACTTCTTTCAAGAATCTAAAACCTATGGTTCTCAAGCCCAATACCAGATCCAGCAAGGACTCCACAAAGAACCCTCTAGACTTTGCTCAGATGAATGAAGTGGATTTTCCTCTTCCAAAGCCTGATGAAGACAAAGTTTTGGGTACAAGCATCATAAAACACAAGGAGACCATGGATGAGGCAGTAAGGAGAAACATGGCTATTATCTTTAGAGAGGGAAAGAGCATATGTGTGATGCAAGGACATCCCAAATTCTCAATAGCCAAGAGGGAAGAAACTAAAAGGTTAAAGAAAGAAGCTGAAAAACTCAAGGCTGACAAAAGAGCACAAGCAAAGCTTGAACAAAAGCTAAAGTCAAGTCTAGTTGAAAATGAGAAAGGAATTGAAGTCAGGGGTGAAGACAAGATTGCAAACTTAGATGAGGTTTTTGGGAGTATATTTGGTGAAAGCATAGAGGAAAAAGAGGAATGGCAGAAGGGAAACAGAAGAAAGGCCAAGGCACATAGAAGGAGTGAAGGCAACACTGAAGAAACTAAATCTCTACCTTCCATACCTGAACCCTTTGTTGCTGATCCCACTATAAACATCCATGGTGAACCAATCATCCCAAAAGAGGAACCTATTGATTGGGACACCATCAATTTGCCTACCTTTTTAACCACTCTTCCACTACCAAAGAAACAGAAAAGAAAATCCAAATCTACACCTCCCCTAAACTCTAAGAAATTCACTCAAAAACATAAACCTAACCCTAAGCCACCCATTTCTAAAGATGATTATGTTCACATCTGTGACATAAAAGAAATTTCAGACATTGAACTCTATCTGGATGAGCTGGAGGATGTAAGGGGAATTGCTGCTTACAGATAGCTACCAGAGAGATTGGTGTTCAGATACAAAGGAGCTGGGGAAAGAACATGGCCTCTCTACAGGATTCTAAATGAAGGCTACTCTACCTTGATCAGAGTCTTTTCAGCCATACAAAAGGATTCTGGCTTTACCAGGACTGCCAAGACTGAAATTCTCAACAAGATTGCCAACATAAGGAAAACTTGGAGGGAGCCCAATGCTTTGCCCAAAACCTTACTCATTCAAGAAAGGGGAACTACAATTCACAAATCACCTCATTGGTTGATGGAATTCAGAGATGATAAAGGAGTCAGAAGATTTTTCAGACTTGAAGACCAACTCAAGATTGCCAGCAATGAAACTCTCAAAGAAATGCAATCTAAGTTGGATATCAGTGATGAAGATGAAGCTGAATTCTTCAGACAACTCCAACTCCAAATTGAGGAAAATGACAAAGGGCTAGGAAAGAAAACCAGGGATCAAAGAAGAAAAAGATGATTTGCTCAGGCTAGAGGAGCACCCTTGGAAACACTGTAAATCTTCAATTACCTTCTAGTACATACACTTTTGCAGCACTTTTAAATTTCTACTTAGTTTCAGTTCATATATTTGTTAAGTGTTTTGTTATCATCAAGTTAACCTTGAATTTATGTCTACAATTCTTATAGACATAAATAGGGGGAGATTGTTAGGAATATATGTGCATTAGTTTGATGATATGTTTAACAAAACACTTAAGTAGAAATCTAGTGTTTGTAGCCTCAACGGATAAGACCACTTTGGCTATCCGTTGATGGTGTAGCTTTACTTAGAAATAAGTCTAGTGTTGTAGCACATTTCAGTCTCTGAATTTGAGATATAATTCTTAAATGTTGAGGGAAATTATAAGTCATGTTGACTACTAAAGGATATGCAGATAGGAAGGCCAATTGTAAATATTTCATGCCTTGTAATTTTGTATAAATGAAATGGTGTCAACGGATAACTTAAAGACCTTCAACGGATGAGAAACAAAGCTTCAACGGATGTCTCTAAAGCTTCAACGGATAACATCCTTCAACGGATGAGTGCATCAACGGATAGAGCTTCAACTGCTAACACATCAACGGATAAAGCCATCAACGGATAAAGGTTTCAACGGATGTTCTGTTAAATAGCAGTTGACAAGTGGTAGTTGTACCTACAAACAGAGGCACATGGGTTGACAGAGACAACTGAGATGTGGTAGCCTATTTCAGGAACATCAGAAAAAGCAGTCGTTCTACTCTAGTATAAAGAGGCAATATTCAACAATGCACTGGAGTAAAATGGAGAAGAAACAAGTGGAGAACTTATTTTATTATTGTACTTTTTATCTTTGTCTTCACTTGTAAACTTGGTGTTATATAAACCAAGTAGCGGCTAGTAATTAGAGAAGAATTTTTCCAGAGCTGTTTAGAAAAATCTTGAGAAAAATTATCTAGTTTGTACTAGGATGCAGCTGTGATCAACTTCTTGAATCACAGATTTTCTGAAATACCATCTCTGGTGGAACAACAAATTCACCAGAAAAGTTTTTAAGGTCTGTTGTGTTCTGTACTTTTGTGCTTGAATATATATCTGTCTGTATTAGCTTAAAGCAATTCACACACTTGTTTATCTTAAACACACAGCCTTTGAAACTGCTCAAAACTTGAAAAAGTTTTGAGATTTACATTCAACCCCCCTTCTGTAAATCTCATTGTTAGTTCACTAGGAATAACAATCGTAGCTAATACCTTTAAGATAAAGCCTCACATTATCCAGATGATCCAGAACTCAGTTCAGTTTGGGGGTTCTCCAACGGAAGATCCCAATACGCACATTAGGGATTTCATAGAAATATGCGACACCTTCAGGTTCAATGGTGTGTCTGAGGATGCGGTGAAACTGAGACTGTTCTCGTTCTCTCTGAGGGACAAGGCTAAGTGCTGGTTGCATTCTCTACCAGCAGGTTTATCACTACTTAGGAAGATCTTACTCAAAAGTTTCTCATTAAATTCTTCCCTATGGCGAAGACAGCTGCAATCAGGAATGCTCTTACTCAATTTGCGCAACAATCAAGAGAATCTTTATGTTAAACTTAGGAGCGGTATAATGAGATGCATAGGAAGTGTCCTCATCATGGAATGCCTGATTGGATGATCATCAATTGCTTCTATAATGGTTTGGGAGCACAGTCAAGACCCATGCTCGATGCAGCATCAGGTGGAGCATTATGGGAAAAAAGCTATGAGGAAGCTTATGAGCTAATTGAACTGATGGCTGCTAATGAATATCAGTATCCAACCCAGAGATTGCCATAGGGCAAGGTAGCCGGAGTTCTTGAAGTGGATACAGCTACGGCTATCACTGCTCAACTAAAGGCGTTGTCTACGAAGATCGATTCTCTGGCTAACTATGGTGTTAATTAGATAACCAGTGTTTGTGAGCTATGTGCAGGTTCGCATGTGTTGGTGTAATGCGCTATATCTAGTGAATCGGCTCAGTTTGTGAGCAACTTTAAGAGATCGCAACAACCAGCTTATCATCCTGACAACTGGAATCATCAAGCAATTCAATTCTCCTGGTTTTCAACAATTACAATATGCACCAAGACAACAACTCCAACTTCAACAGCAAACTCATGGAAGTACAGGTCTATCTTTGAATGAAAAATCTGAACTGGAGGAGTTGAGGCTTATGTGCAAAAACCAGGTTCTTATATGCCAAAGCAAGGTTATTTTTATCAAGACTGTGGAGAACCAAATAGGGCAAATTGCTAACGCCTTATTGAATCGACCATCAGGTGTGCTTACTAGTGATACAGAAGCCAATCCAAGAAAGAGAGAAGTTAATGAACAGGTGAACACCATCACCTTGAGGTCTAGAAAGGTCGCAAGCCCCCAAATTCAGCAAGACAAAGAGTCTGAAAATTTTGTCCAGAATGCAGGTGCATTTGCACCTTTCCCAAATCCAGAAGATGAGAAAGTAACTGAAAAGGTGGTGCAGAAGGATGTCGAGGTGGAACTGAAGAAGAAATCTATTGAAAGCGATCCTCCTGAGGGTAATACAGGGGATAAACAGGTCTACCCACCTCCGTCATATCCTAAAAGGCTTCAAAAGCATAAGTTCGACAAGCAATTTTCTAAGTTTTTGGAGGTTTTCAAGAAGTTGCACATTTACATACCTTTTGCGGAAGCTCTAGAATAGATGCCGAGCTATGCTAAGTTCATGAATAGTATTCTATCTCGAAAGTTGAAGCTTGAGGAGTTGGAAACTGTTGCTCAAACGGAAGAATGCAGTGTTGTGCTGCAACATAAACTACCTCCTAAACTTAAAGATCCTGGAAGCTTCACGATACCTTGCACCATTGGCAATCTGTCATTTGACAAGTATTTGTGTGACTTGGGAGCTAGCATCAATCTGATGCCTTTATCTGTCTTCAAGAAACTTGGTTTGCCTGAGCCAAAACCGACAAACATGTCATTGCAGTTGACCGATCGTTCTATTACATATCCACGAGGCATTGTGGAGGATGTCTTGGTCAAGGTGGACAAACTCATCGCTGATTTTGTCATTTTGGATTTCGAGGAAGATAAAAAGATTCCCATAATCTTGGGAAGACCATTCTTGGCTACAGGAAGAACTATGATCGATGTGCAAAAAGGAGAGCTTACGATGAAGGTTCAAGATCAGAAGGTCACTTTTAATGTGTTCAAGGCAATAAAGTTATCCTCAACTAAAGATGAGTGCTTTAAAGTAGAGCGGGTCGACTCTGTTATGAATTCGGAGCTTGAGCAATTGCCAAAGTCAGATACCTTAGAGAGATCCTTAATAAGGGAATCAGTTATTGAAGATGAAGAAGGAGTAGAGCAACTGCAGGTTTTGAATGCACCTCCGTGGAAAAGGAAGTTGGATCTGCCACTCGAATCTCTTGGATTAACAGAGCTGAAAGATTTTAAGGAGCATTTTCAACCGTTTATTGAAGAAGCTCCCACACTTGAGCTCAACCCACTACCAGATCACTTGAGTTATGCCTTCTTAGGTGCACCCCATGATAAGAGGTTGGGATATATTTTTGATGGTGTAGAGGGTGGCCGGACGGATCTTCCCGCACCTACAGAGGGTTCCTCTCATGCACCACAGACAGTTGATAGGTTTGGTCTTGGTGATGCGCAGTATAGAAGGTTGATTCGGCGTATTGAGGCCATGCATGACATCCACCGATGTTTTGCTGAAGATTTGACACTCGCTCGTGGTACTGTTTTCCAAGGAACTGATGTCGAGGTTGATTGGCCACCTGATCCTCCACCCGAAGAGGGTGATCCTCCCGCTAACTAGGTATGCCTGAAATCCTTATTATTACCTTCAATAAGGATATTAAAAATTTTAAGTTTGGGGGTGATAATGTAAGGATTAGTTTGTGTTGTGTCCATATAGATTCATGTAGCATGTTTAATGTATTTTATTTGTATTTTTGCATGATTGTTCATATAGATCATATTTGTTCACATTTTTTTTATTTTTATGTGAGTTCATATAGTTGCATTTGTATGCATATAACATGATCCCTTAGGTTGAGTTGTTTTCGATTGATTGGTTGATGTTAATTTGAGTGTAGTGCTGAAGAATAAAGGGTTGTTTAAGTCTAATGAATTGATTTGCATGTCAGGAAAAAAATCACAAGTCTTATAGGATATATTTTGAGCTAAATCATGATCATATTTGTTAATTTTTGAGATAGAATCACTTGTTTATATTTAGAATTTTTGGTATTCTCGTAATGGCAAAAAGAACACTAAAATTTTAAACTGGAGAAAAAACTTGGATTTCATTGCTAGTTGTGAATAAGGCTAGGTGTCAAATGGCTAGTAGCCGGCTCATATTATTATGAGTAGTCTAGGGTTGAATGAGATGGAGCGAAACACACTCATTCAGAAATTTTTGGAAAAAAGAGAAGAAAAAAAAGAGGAAAAAGAAAAGAAAAGAAAAATATGTGTTATGTAAATTGATCATGAGTGAACTCTTTAATACTCGAGTTATTAAGTTCTAGGGGACTTTGTGCCTAGTGAGCTAAGGCTTGTATAGTTTGGGATCCGCTAATCTAACGCTCGTTAGATGGGTATTATTGCATAAGTATTTTGGGACCTCATTCATTAAATGATCAAATGAGCATCTTTGTTATGTATTCAATAATAGTGCGAATCCTTGTATAACTCTAGTAGGAAGGAGGTGTTGTGAGTCATTATACGTTTAACATCTATTTTGTTTATAAACTTGTGATTGTTTTGATGATAAATAAGTTATGGTTATTGATCTGGTATCGAGAGTATATCTGTTAAGCATCCATACACGCACATTTCTAGTTTGTGAGTTGGTTTGTGGATTTTATTCGAACTCTGTTAAAAGACATTGCATTTTTAGAGGCATTCTCTTGTTGGTTGGTTATGGTTATTCTGAAGGGATCGATTGCATTATCATTTAGTTGCATTCATGTAGTTGCATTCATGCATTAGGTTTGTTTTCTAATTTTGAATCTGTTTATGCTTGAGGACAAGCATCAATTCAATTTTGGGGGTATGATAAGTGGATTTTATATATACTTGGAATGCTTCATTAGAAGTTTAAGTTGGTGTTTTGGACTCAAGTTGTTGGTATTATTGATATGTTTTTGTGTTATTGCATTTCAGGCATCAGTTAAATGAATAAACGAGCTTTTCAAGGAAATATGCTAAAAGGTGGTCAAAATATGAAGTCAAGACCATTCTCATGTTGAAGAGCATCTCGATAGCTTCGCGTGGACTATTGGATCGCCAAATTTTGACAGACGGAACTTAAGGTAAAGAAGAAACAAGAAAAATTAGGAAATTCTGGAAGGTCAGGGCGGCCGCGTTAGTCTTGGGAGCGACCGCGCCCAATTTTTCAGAAACTCAGGGCGGCCGCGCTGGTATGTGGAGCGGCCGCGTCGGGTAGTTTTCCCAGAATCCTGATTCTATTATAATTCGAAGAACTGAAGCGTCCAGGTCCACTAGGGGCTTATATATAGTGATAAAAGACGTTTTTACCAACAAGGAGACCAGGGAGAGCGATATGAAGTCCTAGAAAGCACAAGACGGCTACGGAGAAGAAGACTTTGTATTCTTCATTATAGTTGTACTTTGGATGCAAGTTTTCGATTTATCTTTGAACCCTAATATTCTTATATTGTTTTATATCATGTTTTCATTGGAACCCATGGTGACGATGAGTTTGATTATGAACTAATCGTTATTGTGGGGTTCTAATGGATTTATTTATGGATTTGTATAGTTAATTTGTTTCAATATATTGGTGTGTGATGATTGATTAATATCCTAGTATTGGTGGTGCGTATTCGTCTTATGTGCATAGGTAACATATAAGATAACGTGTTAATCTCTATTGAAGCGAAAGTGAATATAGAGGTTTAGAACTTGCCATGCTAGCATAGGTGTAAGTCATATGTCATAGGCCTATTTGTATATTCGAGGATTCAACTCAACTCAAATAAGAATGTAATAAGTAAATAGTGGATCGACCGTCAGAGAGATCTCGCAAAGTAATATCTGTCAAAGAATTCAGAAACAAGGTTCATCTACAGACTTGAGGAGTTAATTCACTGGAAGAAGTTCAAGAAGTTGATCATGCCTCAGTAATATAAATCAAGATCGTGGATTTAATCAAGTGACAGAGATCTCGTCAGAGTATCATTAATTACAAGGATTTAATCTGAAGAAAATCAAAGTGTCAAAGTCAAGACATGAAGAAACGTCACGGAAGTTAGTCACTCATGAACCAGACAGTACATCGAGTGTCAACGTTGAAGTGGTGGAATTGATTCATAATTGACTGTGATTATCAAAAGATTTTCAGAAGAATGGATGCTGCTCAGGGTTAGTATTAATTCTCTATTAACTAATTAAGTCATTTAATTTAATTAAGAAAATAAATTATATCTGTAAAGATTAATTTATTGATTAATTGAATTAAATTGATTAATTAATTTAGAATTAATATTGAGGATTTACAAGATTTTAATTGGTTTAAAATCTGCTTAAATTCAAAACAAGACAATTCATTTGAACTAGTATGACAATCGGTATGACAATTGATAGTCATACTGAAAGTCATGCCAATACATTTAATTGTCTTATTAGAATTTCTGTTTAGATTAAAATCTGTTATTAATTCAGCAAGACAATTTATTTGAACTAATATGACAATCGGTATGACAATCAATAGTCATACCGAAAGTCTTGCTAGTTCATTTTGATTGTCTTGCTAGTTGTAAATATTGTCATACCGAAAGTCTTGCTGGCCAAAGAGATTGTCATGCCAGTACATTTTTCAGTTCGGTTTTTGATAAAAGAAGCAGAAGACTTTTATTGATCAACACTTTTACAGAATCCAATCCAACAAACAAAAAAAAAACAAGAACACAGCAGCCGCCTAAGAAATATTTCATTGTTCTCTGCTGAAATTCAAAGATCAATTTCTAGATTGCAAAGTTAAATCCAATCAACTAGAAATCATTCTCTTGTTCTTATATAACAATCTAGCGGATCAAAATCCCTAGAACTTAATCTCAAATCGCGTTTAGTATTTGATTCTAATTATTGCAAAAATAGAAAAAGTTCATGTCGAATTTATTCTAGATTTGTGATAATTGATTTGAGATTAATACCTTGTAATCGATACAGTTGTTGTAACACCTTTCAAGTTTAATAATATTTTTATTTAACTTGAATTTTGTTTCACATTTTTTATTCCGCATTTATTCGATTATTTGGTACTGTTTGTATTCAACCCCCCCTTCTACAAACAAATTGGGACCTAACAATTGGTATCAGAGCCTTCTGATTAACGAACAAATCAAGATCCTAGACTTTTGTGATTTTTCAACTCTTTGAATTTTTATTCATTCAAAAATTCATAATGACTTCACACAAAGTTGGAACCGTTAAAATTCCACAATTTGATAATGAGAATTATATTATGTGGAAGAAGAAGATGCTCTTATTTTTACAAGTTGCAAATCCCAAATATTCAAACTTGTTAAAGAAGGGTATAAAAACTCCGATGGTTATTGAACCGGAGGTAATAATAGATGGTGTGGTGACTACTAAAGCTAGAACCTATCCAAAAGAGCCCGAAGATTTTACTCCTGCTGAGAAGGAAGAAACCTCCTTGGATGCCAGCCTTCAATTAATATTAATTGATTCCCTTGATCCTTTGATGAACAGACATGTGATGAACTGTAAAAATTCTAAACACATGTGGGAAACTATTGAGGTAATTAATGAAGGCACAGAGGAAGTTAGGGAGAACAAGTTGGAAATCCTAACCTCTGAATATGAACATTTCAAATCAAATCCAGGAGAAGGAATTACTGAAGTGTTTGAGAGGTACAATGCGTTGATCAACAACCTGAACATCAATGGAAAGTATTATTCAATCAGGGAGGTCAACAAAAAGTTCCTTTTAACACTGCCAGCTCATCTTGAACTTAGAATCACTGCCATTAGAGAAGCTAGAGATCTGAGTGAGATTTCTTTGGACAGGCTCTATGGAGTGTTAAAAACCTATGAGTTGGAGCAGATTCAACAGAAGGAAGTCTACGGGAATGATAGAATGGTCAGCACATCTACTGCACTTGTAGCTGAAGGTCAACAATAACAACAATCTCAACAGTTAGAAAGAATGGTACAGTTTTCCAAGGGTGAGGAAAATGAGTTAGTAGCAGAATATGATCCTCCTACTACAAATCAATCAAGTGATGAGTTTTATTCCTTGGAAGAGCTGGAGCAATTGGAAGACGAGTCAATGGCCCAAATTGTCAAGAGATTCTCCCATGTCAGATTCAAGAGGAATCCCAAGCTTAAGTACAAGTCCAACTACAACAAATTCCAGAAAGTTGGATCTTCATCCTCTAACACCAGCAGTGGTGGATACAAAACAGGGATGGTTGATCGGAGCACCATTAGATGCTATAACTGCAATGAGTTGGGACACTTTGCCACAGAATGTAGGAAGCCAAAGCAAGTAAGAAAGAACTTTGAAAGGGCTTATCTGGCAAAGGGAAGAAGCTGGGATGATACTGACAGTGAAGATGAAGAAGAAGGAAATCTTGCTCTTATGGCTGTTGATGGAAAAGCTTCATCGTCAAGAATAGAGGTAAAACTTTCTGATGCTGAAATGGTTTATCATCTAAGAGGTAACTTAGATTGTGCACGTCGTGATAATGAACTGTTAAGTTTACAGATCACAGACCTTGAGAAAGAGGTTAATGAATTAAGACTTGTGCACATTAATCAAGACAAATTAAAAGAACAGGTATCTTTTCTAGAGAATAGAGTTGACTGTTATAGAAAACTCGAAACTATTCTCAAAGACAAGATCACCGGTCTTGAGACTAAGGTTAGAGCCTACTTCAATTCTTGTTCGAAGGCTAAAGAGTTCTACAGTAAGCAAGCTGTTAATCAAACATCTGGAATATGTTATGATTACAATGTTGCTATTGGAGAATTAGGCATAAACTCCCCTCCTCATGTATGTGCTAAAGGGAGGGAAGTACCACATGTGCTTAAGGGTGTTGATGAACCCCTCTATAAAGCATCAATTGTTGAACCATTTGATGCGACCTCTTCTGTTATTCAAGAAGAAATACGTGCTGAGGATCATGCTTATGAGAAGATTGTTTCCAAGTCAAGTGAGTTGAAAGTTCCAGTCAAAGTTGTGAAAGCAACTGAGACTAACTCAGACACACATGAGTTGGATAACAATAATGCCATGTCTACCATGCATAAATTACCTGCTGTTAATCACTCTCATAAAGCATGTGGTGTTGCTAATTGTATGTCTTGTGCTTTTAATATGATGTATGCTTATTTTAATGGTAAGCATGTGTCTAATGATAAGACTACTCCTCGTCAGCATGTGAATTACAAGAAGCATGATAGGTCTAAGACTGCTAGTCCTTCTAAGGCTAGAAAGGAGACATTTGTGCCTAAGCTTAAATAGAAATTTGTTAAGGCTGTTTACAAGGTCAAATGTTCAGTCATTGAGAAAGTTGAGACAATTAAAATTAAAAATGTTGTTTTGTCTGACAAAGGACAGTTCTACAAGTATGCCGGGCCCAACCAAGTTTGGGTTCCGAAGAAGGTCTAATCCATTTGAAGTGCAGTCCAGTATACAGGTGTAACCGGTAGTGTGGATTCTTGACAAGTGGATCATCAAGACTTATGACCGGAGATAGAGCCCTGCTATCAAATGTGGATTGAGAAAGCTGGCCCCCTGATTACCTTTGGAGATAACAGCAAAGGTTTATCTGAGGGATATGGCTGTTTGCAAGCTGGGAATGTTATCATTGTAATTTTGTATATTGTGCTAGGTTATTATCAGGAAGCAGTATCTAACATATAGCACCAGTGACGAGACTTGAGAATATTACGACATATCAAGCACCTGCTGCACATTACACTTGGAATTGTACTCTAGTAAGATGTGTACAAGTGTACTCCTGGTTGGTAAGTCAAAAGAGGAAGTCAGTGCACCACAGTTCATGAACTTTACAGTTGCAGATCTATTGGACTATGCAATCTCTTCTTCACAATCTCACTTCAGGTTGGTATGAACTAGTATACTGCTCAAGCAATCGTCAAGGACATGGTATGGCACTCTAACCGCAGTTACAATTTTATATGAATAAGTAGAGTCGTCATATTTATAACTATCTTATCACTAAGCACAATCATATTGTTTTATATGTGCAGTGGTATATTGATTATGCAACATAACAATTAGTATCTAAAGTACTTGACAAGTATCGGTCAATGATATCTTGTTAACATTATGTTGCAGATATTTGTAAGCTTTTGACATGAATGAGAATTACTTAGACTTTACCCTAAGTGATCAATATTTTATCAAAAACTCATTCATATTGAAAAACAAAAATTAAACTTCTTTCTACATTAGTGATTTCTTATTTCATGTAAAATCTTTTGAAATCACTATTGTAAATCATTTTCTCTCTATTACCATATATTTTGTGATACAGGTTCAGTCTCCAATGACTTTCTTTCATTGACAGTCATGAGGTTGAAAACCCACAACGTCTATCCCAGACTGTAAAGACAAACACAGAAACAGAACCAACCAACACTCTCTTACCACTAAATGTAGTATGAATGAGCGTGAGGGAGATAGTGCCTTAGTGCACCACATAAGGAAGGTTCTGTAGTCAACCCAGTAGCTCTGTCTCATACATAGATGAGTAGTATTTAAACCGAGACAACTGCTAGCCCCCATACATCTTCTCAAAAAGATGTAATGGCTGAAAAGGCACAAAAACAGTTACTAGATTCATTCTCTCAACATGGTGAGTCTATTGAATTTTGCCTGTCGGCCAAGGTATCCGATGTAGTGTCACCACTTCAAACATAATCAATTCTTGATGCACAAGGAGAGGTTACACACACAAAGGATGAGTTGACGGAAATAAGAGTTTCGACCATTTTAAGGTCAGATTCGATTGTTCAAGGTTCGTTAGTGGACCAATTGCCTTTACAGGTGTTAGGAGAGGATACTGATCCAAAAGCCATATGTCAGTGGTTAGTGTCTACCTCCCCAGGCTTAAATCCCCTGGATGCATCTGCGGATAGTGGATCTGACATAGGTGCAGATCGGCAACTTGTTGACAATGATTCAGATATTACCTGATAAGTCACAAGGAAATGTCTTCACAGACATTAGAAGGGAACTTTGATCTTTATGCTAAATTCGTTGGATCATTGTTTACCTTCCCAGAATTCAAATCTGGAACCCTAAAAGGGAAACTAGCAACTTGTAAATTATGACTCAGATTCATCTGACGAGTTTAACAAGGATGGGGATTTGTGAACTCCCATTGCACCACCTGTGACCTCCTTAAGGATGGCTAAGGTGATTTTCCTTGCAGGTACAGCTGGATTATGGAGCTATGAGAGAAGAGTGATACACTTGTGAGAATGAGTGTAAACACGAGTGGAGAGAAGAGTGAAACACATGTGAGGTACACTAAACAGAATCACACACTCACAGTGAGGTAGAAAAAGAAACTACTTGTTATTTCTTTTCCAACCAAGTGAAATATGAGAACTTCTTCAGACAACAGCATACATTCCTTCTCAAAGGGGGAGATAAAAGCTTAAGAAATAGTTTGGAGGATTCCTCAACTAAGGGGGAGAAATAGCAGGGAGGAAGAAAAAGATCCTAAAAATGTACACTACACCACACCATTGTTGTTTCTAACTACGGATCCTATTGTACGGGAGAGGTGGTAAACACAAGGTGATTTCCTAGTAAGGGAAGAAGCAGTTAGGGGAGTACCATTGGTTTTTATCTGCGGATCCTATTGTACGGGAGAGGTGGTAAAACGAAGATGATCTTCTTTAATCAGTTGATTCTCATAGGGGGAGAAGCAAGAGATATGGGCTTCTCAACAGGAAATGTGGTTGTACAAATGAAGATGGAACTACTTGAAGATATGTTCAGTCTAGAGGAACATCTACTTGGAATCTGGAAAATGTTAAATCTCATCCAGAACTTTTCTGCTATTTACTTTGCATGTATGTTTATATCTTTTTCTTATTTGTTAGTTGAGTTATCCTCTAGGTATTTGTGTGTTATTGTCTAACAAACAAATAGGGGGAGATTGTAAGTCATATGTCATAGGCCTATTTGTATATTCGAGGATTCAACTCAACTCAAATAAGAATGTAATCGACCGTCAGAGAGATCTCGCAAAGTAATATCTGTCAAAGGATTCAGAAACAAGGTTCATCTACAGACTTGAGGAGTTAATTCACTGGAAGAAGTTCAAGAAGTTGATCATGCCTCAGTAATATAAATCAAGATCGTGGATTTAATCAAGTGACAGAGATCTCGTCAGAGTATCATTAATTACAAGGATTTAATCTGAAGAAAATCAAAGTGTCAAAGTCAAGACATGAAGAAACGTCACGGAAGTTAGTCACTCATGAACCAGACAGTACATCGAGTGTCAACGTTGAAGTGGTGGAATTGATTCATAATTGACTGTGATTATCAGAAGATTTTCAGAAGAATGGATGCTGCTCAGGGTTAGTATTAATTCTCTATTAACTAATTAAGTCATTTAATTTAATTAAGAAAATAAATTATATCTGCAAAGATTAATTTATTGATTAATTGAATTAAATTGATTAATTAATTTAGAATTAATATTGAGGATTTACAAGATTTTAATTGGTTTAAAATCTGCTTAAATTCAAAACAAGACAATTCATTTGAACTAGTATGACAATCGGTATGACAATTGATAGTCATACCGAAAGTCATGCCAATACATTTAATTGTCTTATTAGAATTTCTGTTTAGATTAAAATCTGTTATTAATTCAGCAAGACAATTTATTTGAACTAATATGACAATCGGTATGACAATCAATAGTCATACCGAAAGTCTTGCTAGTTCATTTTGATTGTCTTGTTAGTTGTAAATATTGTCATACCGAAAGTCTTGCTGGTCAAAGAGATTGTCATGCCAGTACATTTTTCAGTTCGGTTTTTGATAAAAGAAGCAGAAGACTTTTATTGATCAACACTTTTACAGAATCCAATCCAACAAACAAAAAAAAACAAGAACACAGCAGCCGCCTAAGAAATATTTCATTGTTCTCTGCTGAAATTCAAAGATCAATTTCTAGATTGCAAAGTTAAATCCAATCAACTAGAAATCATTCTCTTGTTCTTGTGTAACAATCTAGCGGATCAAAATCCCTAGAACTTAATCTCAAATCGCGTTTAGCATTTGATTCTAATTATTGCAAAAATAGAAAAAGTTCATGTCGAATTTATTCTAGATTTGTGATAATTGATTTGAGATTAATACCTTGTAATCGATACAGTTGTTGTAACACCTTTCAAGTTTAATAATATTTTTATTTAACTTGAATTTTGTTTCACATTTTTTATTCCGCATTTATTCGATTATTTGGTACTGTTTGTATTCAACCCCCCCCTTCTACAAACAAATTGGGACCTAACAATAGGTTTATGTATAATTGTTATGCATGATTCATAGGTAATTTTAACCATCTTACTTTCCCTATGTAATCACGATAGATAACTTGCGCATTAAACCGTTATGTTGTGAAATTCTATAGACATATAGGGTCTCAACATAATTGGTGTCTATTCAGCTTCTATCTCTTTTATGGATGTCTGGTAGTAGGGTATTCGTACAACGACAGTTGGCGTTTACTAGTTTCGTGTAATCTGATTAGTTGTCATCACCATTACATGCTAAGGTTGAGAATAATGACTTTAAATGAAGTATTTAATAAAATTAGAATCCCATGTTTGTCTCATATAGTTAATTTAATCACTTTTATTTGTAGTTAATTACATATTAGTTTAATCTTAGTTATAAACATCTCAACTCGTTATTGTCTTAGCATTGAGCGATAGCCATATCATTGTTGCATAGGTGCATAATCTTAAGTTAACTAAAAAGAGTCTATGTGGGAATGAATCTGATTTATATCTTATATTACTTGTGAATGCGTATACTTGCGTGTAATTTTAGCGCGTGTTTTCGCCCTAACAACAAGCTATTTTATATGCCAAGAACCAAGCTAAGAAGCCTGCAACTACAGATTCTATAATGCCCCCTGTGACAGCTGAGACCAAATCTGAAGAAAAGCAAGTAGAGCCAAAGCAGGTTAAGAAATAAAGGTACAAGCTCCCATCCAAGAGGAAGCTGGATTTCAATGATGATAAGGAAGAATACATCCCAACCCAATCTAATACTTCAAGTCAACCAGCCATACCTACATTGAAGGAAGTTGAATTAAAGGTTGATCCTAACATAACTTTCCATGATGAACCCATAATTCCCAAGGATAAACCTATAGATTGGGACAACCTGCCTCTTCCTGATCAAAAATTCCAATCCAAGTCAAGGCAAGAAAGACAAAGAAAAGAGCTATCAAGAAGGTCAAGCCTGTCAAACTTCAATCCAAATCAGTGGTCAAACCCAAACCAACTGTCAACAAGGGAGATCAACTCTTCATCTATGACATCAAAGAATTCTCATGCATCAATTTTTATCTGGATGAGCTAGAGGAATTTAGAGCTATTGATGCTTATAAACATCTCCCAGAAAGATTAGTCTTCAGGTATAAGGGTGGAAGATAGATGATTTGGCCCCTTCTCAGAATTCTCAATGAAGGTTATTCTACTTTGGTGACTATCTTCTCCTCAATCAAGAAGAACTTTGGGTTCAACATAGTTGCTAAGAAAATGGTACTAAACAAAATTTAGGAGATAAGAAATAGCTGGAGAGGACCAAATGCACTCCCAAGAGTATTAACAATTCCTTTTACTAGAGATAGGGTGCATTTGAGGCCATACTGGATAATGGAGTTCAAAGATTGAAAAGTGCATCAGAAGATTCTTCAGATTGGAAGATCAACTAAAGATTTCAAGTAATGAAACTCTCACGGAGATGCAAGAAAAGCTGGATCAGATAAAATGAGGATGAATCTGAGTTCTACAAGCAACTCTAATACCAAATTGAAGAAAACAATGTGAAGTTGGGAAAAAGGTTCAGACAGTCAAGAAAATAAGCTAAATTTGCTCAGTCTAGAGGAACACCTTGAAAATGGCTTATGAGATTCTCTACAAACCTTCCTTTTTATGTTTGTCAAATAAATTGCAGCACTTGTAAATTTTATCTACTATAATTCAGCCTGTATTCATAGGATGTTTTGTTATCATCAAGTTTCTCTCAATTTATGGCTACAATTTCCGTAGACATAAATTGGGGGAGAATGTTAGGAATATGTTGTGAACTTGATGATAAGCTAAACAAAACACTTAGTAGATTTTATTTAGTGAAATTGTAGCTTTCAACGGATGATCACTTCAACATCCGTTGAATGAGTAGCGTATGTACTAATAAGTTTAGTAGCACATTTCGGCATATTATAATGCCTTAGTGAAATAGATGTTGTGGAATGTTTAAGTCATGTTGACTACTAGATTGATATGCAGGGTTGGTTAATTGTAAATATCAGATGCCTTGTAATCCCGTGTAAACGAAATGGAGTTCACTGCTAAGAAGACAGTCTCAACGGATGTTTCACAAGGCTTCAACAGATGATCAACTTAAGCTTCAACGGATGATTCACAAAGTCTCAACAGATGATCAACCAAAGTTTCAACGGATGATCAACCATAGTCTCAACGGATGATCCAATGAAGTTTCAACAACAGATGATCAAATTTAAAAGAGCAGTTGATAGTGACTTGACAGTCACATGTGTTGATTGTATGCAAATGAAATGTGGCAGCCTATTTGCAGGGTTTAGAAAACAAAGAAGCATTTCCATTTCCATGCTAAACTGAAGATATTCAAAGATGCTGGATAGAGAAATGAAGAAGCGTGAAATTAGACTAGAAATATTTTATCTTATTTGTTTGTCTTTTTATCATGTAACTTGGTGATATATAAACCAAGTGTAGCAAGTAAAAAATTATCCAAGTTAGTAAGCAATTACCAGAGAAATAGATAAAGCTATATATGTAAAGAATTTCTTTGTTCTTGTGAGTTCAACTTGTAAGCAGCTGTGTACAACATTGTAACACAGAGTTCTCTTATTAATATATATCTCTGGTGGAAAAATTCAATCCACCAGAAAGTTTTTAAATACTTGTATTTGATTACTTTGTGTATTGATTTTTTCAATACTTTCATTCCGCACCTTAGCTAAATCAAACATAGTTTTATATTCATAATAGAACTGTTCTTAAAATTAAAAAGTAGCCAGAATTACTGTGAACATCCATTATTACTGTGAAAGAAAATGAACTTAGCGAGAAATCTTAGTGGAATCCTATTTCTACCAGAAAATAATGAATATCCTCAACTGGTATTCGAACACACGTCCTTATCTGAAAATAGAACTTTTGTATTACCCTCAAATAGACCTGACAATTCGTTCATGTCATATGCTTTCGTGTCGTGTAGTTTTGTGTGCCGTGTACTTGAAGGTCAAACACAAAACCGACATATTTAGGGTTCGTGTAAATTCGTGTTCACGTACTTTCATTTCGTGTCGTTTCGTGTCGTGTTTTTCGTGTAAAATTGAAAATTAATATTAATTAAATAAATAAATAAAAATATAAGTTTTTAGGTAAAAATGTTACGAAATATATTAAAAAAATATATTTAGATTACATTTATATACATATTATAAAATTAGGTAATTATTTTTAAAATAAATATGCATATATCTATTATAAATATACATATATCCATTATAAATATTAATATTTTATTATAATATTTATTTATATCGTATACTTCGTGTCGTTTCATGTATTTGAAGGTAAAACACAAAACCCACACTAAATCTTGGTCGTGTACTTTCGTGTTCGTGTATTTTCGTGCCGTGTACTAAAAAGGCAAATACAAACACTAAATTTTCGTGTCGTGTAAGTCGTGTCGTGTCCAAAATTGCCGGATCTACCCTCAAATATATTCATGGCACCCCTTTAGATACCAAACTTTTTCAAATTAAGTCGCGCGATACACAACCATATGCTTGCTCCAAATTTATGAACACCAAGTGTAGATACTCCTACGTTCTCGATAGATTTCCATCAACTGTCTAAGGAGATGAATTTCCTCCATAATCGACCTGCCCGGTATAAAACCAAATTAATTTTCTAGCATAATATATATAGAGAGTTTTACTCCAATACAAACCAAATTAAAATACAAACTACAAACTCTACCCCACTCAATTTAAATATACCATCCCACACACAACTCCACGTAATTCCCTCCATTTTTAATTGAATTTTTCCCGTCAATTGTTGAACTTTTTTAAATTCTAACTTCACTATGTTTTTCTACATCCTCCAATGATCACTATGAATACCATATTTGATATATTTCAGCGATAAATCACTAATTATGCCTCCGGGAATCACTAAAATCTACTGGTGCTTGAAATAGTACTGATTTCAGCTTAGTGATTCATGTAAGTTTAAATGTGATTTTTCGTCAAAATATAACAAATATGCTATGCAAATTGATGATGTGAAGATGGACAAAAATACGGTGAAGTTATTTTTTTTTAAAAGTTAACCCGCTAATGGGAAAAGTCAAATTAAAAAGAAGGGGAAAATATATACATGAATAAACAGTGCACATGGAGGAAAGAGAAAATGATTACACATGTTGTTGTTATTAGTTTATAATTTTTTATTCTAATATTGGTAGAAGAGAGAAAGGGATTAAACATGTGGTTGTTATTAGTTTGTAATTTTTATTCTAATATTGGTTTGTATTTGAGTACTTATATATGTGTATCAAAAAATTTACTACTATATTATACTCGTATTAATTATCATACTTCTATCCTATTTGCATACAAAATTTACATATTGTAAAAGAATTTCTTTGTCATACTAAAACTATTAGAAATACAATGGTGAAATATCAAGGCCAAGAGCATCTCCAAGAGTAACTATAATCATTAGCTAAAATCATATAAAATAGATATTATCTAAAATTTGTTGAACATGTATGAAATTTTGCTTTAATGGTATTAGATACCATGATTAGTTATATTTGAAAAAACAATTTTGATTTGTTAATTTTAAATTTCAACACTAATATTTTTAATGACTACCTTTTGATAAAAAAAAGATTGTGAAAGAAAATTAATAAAACATTGATTATTTTTTATTTAATACAAGTGAAAATAAATTATACAATTCATAAAAACATATTTAATGATATTATTGTAATATTTAAACATGTGAAAAAATTAGTTATTAAACATTGTTTATATATTTCAAAACATTTGCAAACTTTTTTATTATATTAGTTTATTAGTAAATTTTATACTAATTAATATAAATTTGGTTAACACTAAAAGAAAACTTATATTTTTTCAGGTAAAATATTTAAATATGTACACTTGACATTACATTATACAATTACATATATTTATATTTATATTTATATATTTATACTATAAATATCAAATTATAAATGTCTACACCTGCTAAGGTTAAAGCGGGAGAGTGCAGTTGTTTTGATAAGGATATTGATATAAACCATTGCCTTTCATTCAATATATCAAATATCTAGCTTGATTTCTCGTCATCTAAAAATTTACCTAACAGGTATATATGTTGGAGTAGTCTTTTTTTTTACATATTAGGTATATTTTTAAATTTTTTATTGATGCTCTAACAATGAAAAATCCGTCCATGTCCAGTTTAAAAAATATGGTTGAAGAAATATGAACAAATCACTTTGAGTTAATAATGCCCAAATTGTCAGGCCCAAAATGTCAACTCATGACGTCATATTATGTTCCATTTTTTAATACATACAAAACGGAACATCGTCTTCCGTTTTGCCTCTTATTTGAAGTCACGTTTTGTATTTTCTTTATTTTCTGTTTTGTTTTCTTATTTTAAGCTTATTTTGATGTATTGTTTAGGGTTCCGAAAACATCATTTAATGTTACGTTTTTCAATATTTATATTTATTTAATATTTTTAGAATTTATAAATGATACCATAATTTAACAATTTTTAACATTTAGGATTCACCAATTCCCTTTTGGGTTTTAGAAACATTTAAAAAGAAATTATTAAATGTTACACCGATTTAGGGTTTAGGATTTAGGGACTTAGCCTAAAACTCTAATTTAATCTAGGGTTTAGGGAGAAACCAGAAATATTAATTTTAAATTAAATAATTATAAAATTTAAGGATGTAACTTAATTTAATAATTTTTAACATTTTAGGATTCAACAATCACCTTTTGAGTTTTAGAAAATAATTTAAAATATTTTTTATTAATTTATGATTTAATAATTTACAAAATATAGTGTTTTGTTTATTTTTTTTTTAAAAAATAAAGGTAAAAACGTTACTTTATGTGACATTTTGCTACAAAACGCAGCTTTATCTAACGTTTTGCCCATATAAAAAAACAAAGTGCTAAAACGGTATACGAAGTTCCGTTTTTCCATATATATAAAAAAATTAAAATGCTAAAACGGTACACGAAATTCCGTTTTGGGTGTTTTGCATAAACGTTACATTATGTACCGTTTTGAGGTGACATTTAGAGCCATTATTTTCAAAACTGATATTTGAGACCATTTTTAACCTCAAAGTAAGGTTCAGAGGGTCACCACCCAAGAAATATATAGTCCGGTTTTAGCTCGAACCTGGATTCTTACTGAATTTTACATGTTTTTCATCACTTGTTTGCTGCGCCTAAACCTTCAAAACTCAACAAAAAAAATTGCAGCTTCTAAAAAACACACATACTTTGGAGGGTCAAACAGAAACAAGTTATCCCCACGTATTGAGATTTGAGAGGACGGATGGAGAACGAGGTTCTATACACAATTTACGGGAGTTGAGTCCCTACAGCAAAAAAAGGACGTCATACCATCTATGAAAAAAAACATCATAGATAAAGCTACATGTACACATTTTACACCCTCAACTAAGTCCCTTCACTTGCCAGCATAATTTAAGAAATTTCGGTCTCCGCCAATTTAATTACTTTGGTATTATAGGATCCACACGTCGCACACTTGTGATATAGCCAATGAAAGGGTGCAGTGCCTTTTCTCTCACAGTCATTGCACAGGATGTCCTGGTAATTGGATAAGTAAGAATAATTATTGTCAAAGAACGCAGATCTGAGAGCACTGCATAGACATAAAAGAAAAATGCTGTACCTGGTTACGATTACGGAATTCTTCTGGCAGCTCCTCAGAACCCAGTAACGCATCAAGCATTCCAAAGTATACCTGGCATTATTATAAAAAGAAATTACAGAAGTTAGTACGTATCTTCTACAAGGTAACCAACAATAATTCTTTCATGGTTAAGCTAACGATCAAAATCTATTATTGCCAGGATTTGTGCAATAAACACACACTAGCATGGAATATATAATAATGAATGTGAAATATGCTTGTTAGTTAGCAATTAGCATAGCAAGTTACATCTACATAAAACAGTGGGTAGCAATCACAACAACAGTCTGACTATCAGGCCTTTTTAAACTCAACTCAAGCGTCATCAGGACCCTTTTTGAATAAAATTTCCCTCCACTACTGAACCCCTCTTGTTTCCAACCAGTGATGACCAAATAGCTTTCACCATACATAGAAATTGTGCACATTGTACACGTATTCGAGCCAAGTTGCAAACTATCATGTTTGAACTTGGCTTGACTAGACAGTTCCGAGTTCGGGCTCGATCGAGGCATAAATTTCAAGCTCAAAGTTCGACTGGATTAAAGCTTGATAAAGACTGAGCTTGCTTCGAAAATTCTAACCAAGTGTAGCAAGTACAAGTACAATGTGGAGTTGGGCAGATGACCGTGAGCCAAATAAGTTTAAATATAGTAAAAGTGTAAAGCGTGCTGATGAATATATAAAAGGGTACATTTGTAAATTAGTAAAAAAAAAGAAGTTTGTATAGGCTTGTGGGCCTGGTGAGTCAAATAATTTCATACCCGAGCTTGGATCGAAACAATATATGTCTGAGCTCAAACTCGGCATAATGATTGTTGCCAAATTCGTGCATTTTATGAGGCTAGCTTAAGTAGCTCACTCATAGCTTAGTCGTTTACAGTTTACACCAAAGTGTACATACAAACTGAGTTTGTAAACTCAAATCTTCCACTTAGCTACTAAGCATGTCCCCCCACAGCCCCGCCCAAAATCTTTTTCCCCACAACCTGCTAAAACTTTGCAAACTTAAGGCTTCATTTTAATTGCAAAGTGGTGACTGAACTTCACAAACTTAAGGCTTCATTTTAATTGCAAAGTGGTGGCTGGACTTTTCCAAGTATAGAAGCATTTTGCTGGATTCTATGTTTCACAATTTGGTGGCCACATATTGCTTACGCCTGTCCAAAAATGTGGTTCTGTCGCCACTTCTGAAAGATGAAAGCAATTAATGACTACCAAATACAAATTTGGACATTCAACCATCAAAATGCTATATTAAATAAAAGTCCAGCCACCAATTTTTCCCACAACTAGAAGGTTTTTTAACTCATCAAACTTTATATGGATTCAGTTGCAAGGTCCCTTGATTTGAATGCGATTATCAAAAGATTAAAAACTAACCGCTCAGTTAATTTTATAGAAACAGTTCATATCCTATAAATCCCTGAACTACCACTTTGGCCGGGAGTAAGATATTGTATAGAATTAATCTAGCACGTGAAGGTGGTGACCCCCGTGGTCCGTCCGTGTTGCCAACCTTGGGTATATAGTCTGTTAGTATTCACATGTTAAGAACCTTACAGTCACAGTTCATGTATGAAATATAACGGCTAAATAAACTGTGCAAATAACAGTATAGAAAGTGGTTTTACACCATTTTGACCTACATAACTCTAACAAGAGCAGAGTGTAGTTCAGAGGGGCTACCTTATCTCCTGGTTTTAAATTTTAAAGCGTCGCCAGACATCAAAGATAAAAACTTGAAAATATACAACATAAGTTTAAAATTAGACACCATGTAGATACAACAACATGGAAGACACAGTGAATATAACATAGGTGCTAAGTGCTAACACCGAAAAATCTTGTAAGACAAAAGGAGTACATGCACGAAATATTAGGAATCATAAACTACATTTAATACACAACTCATATGTGCTGTTCTATGGCCAATAAGTACTCAGCTTCATCTTTAACATTATTAAACCAAGTCCACTTATCTATGTTTTAGTAGTTTGTAATTTTTTCAGACAGTATTCACCATTCTTTCCTTTCAAAATACTTCTAACAGTGTAATACTAGATTTCTAAATTTAGGAATACTTAGACCTGCCCACGAATTTCCAAATTATGAACCTCTTATAAGATTACCTGCTGACCTGTGGAAGAATATAAAGCTTTGGCACATACAAGAAGATAACAATTTCGATATGAATCAGTAATTTTCTTGGTTATAGTTTAAACAAGTTATCACAGGGAAAGGTTCTCATATACAATTAACTTTTTTGAGGATTCTAATATACCCATTCTAATATCCAGTCCACCTTGTTCAATATATATTTATACTATCATGTATTAGTTAAGACAGATGAAAACTAATTTCACATAAAATAGCACAAGGATAATATCATATATAATTTTGAAGTTCCAAGTATGAGAACTGTATCCATACCGACATATCTCCCATGGATTTGCTGCAAATTGGACAAATGTAATTAGTGTGAGCATATGCCTGCAGAAAGGCAAATGCAAGGAAAAGGTCATCTGACTGTATACGCATATATAGAGATCCTTGGACATATAATAAAGGAAGATTTCAATATATATAGGAGTTAAATGGTAAACCTGAAAGCAAGCTGAATGCATATAATGGCCGCAAGGGAGATCTCTGACAGTTTCACTTGATGTGAACATAAACTCGCAGCATATAGGGCAGTTTGTTTCTAGACCTTTCTCTCTGCATTTGTGGTCCAACAATTGTATTCCCAGACAGCAATTGCAGGTCATGCAATGAAAGAAGTCAATTCCAAGTCCCTTACCAAGCCGACATAAGTTGCAAGAAGGGCAATGATAAACTGTCCTGAAATGAGAGAGGAAGAGAGTGGAGAGTCAAATTTATGTTTACAGTTCGGTACTAGTTATTAGTGAACATCTTATATACATATTAAACAGAATACTAAAGATGAAGTAATGTTTACAGACAAGCAGTTTTCCACTAAATATTAATGCAGTCAAATATAAGCATGTATGAAAGCAAGAACTCAACTAGGTTAGGTTATGAATATTGTGCATAAAGAAAATCATATTCTATTTTGGGAATACTAAAAAAGTTTTAAAGTGCTAGACTGTTTCAAATTTTAATTTTTTTTACACAGTAAGCGGCTGCAGTATCATAATTCAATCACCTTTCGTCGTCAAAAAATTTGCAGTAGCTGCAATAATATCTTGCCATTGAGAGTCCATTGCAAGATGGTGCTACACAAATTGGTCCAACTGGCTGAACTGTCAGGCAGTTCATACACATCATCTCAGATGTTGCTTTCCTATAAAACCAAACAACATTTATTACATAATTGACTTCTGTAAAGTCGTCGTTTAAAAAAATTAAATATAGGATCCAAGAAATTACCTATCCATGGAGTGGTCACTGACTTTATCATGGCAGAATCTGCATGTAAATAATTTGCCACAACAAGCAGCTCGAAGCTTGCAATTTCTTTTGTAATGCTCACACCCAAAAACTTGTTTTGTTCTATCATGATACGAAGGAGCACATCCGTGCAGAAACTCGCCTACTGGGTCTTTCGCATTTCTTGCATGAGGTAAATTTTGTTGAGCTGCTATCCAGCGACTGCAATAAAACCATATTTAGGCTTAAAGGCATAAACAAGGTACTTAATGGTGTTATTTAACCCAAAAAAAAGTATTTAATGGTGTTATAACTTATGATAAAGAAATACCTTGTCATAAGGTTTTGAATGAGATAATCCTTTCCCCTTGGATCAAGAGTCGGATCCCGGGAGACCTTTCTTATCTCTGACTCGAGCTCATTTTGATTCATTCGGAATATCTCTCTCCATCCAGGCTTAAAGTTATCACCACTTTGGTCCAGAGCTTCATGGGAGTAATTAGCTGAAAATTATAATAAATAAACATATAATTTTATGATGCTCATTTGTAATCAAGTAGAAAAACGAAACCAATCAAGATGCAAAAGCAGTCAAGTGCAATGCAGTGAAGAACACAAAATCTATAACATATAAAAGAACCTTCTAAAATAGTATTATCAGATGTTGATGGCTGTGAAGATGAACTTGAAGTTCCTTCCCACCATTCATTGAGCCATTCACTGAACATTGTATTCTTAGTCGCTTGTTTCCAGGTATCCATCATTTTATCTTGCTCCACCTGGGTAAGAGCTGAAGTTACCCATGGTAACATTGACTGGAGCACCTCTGCACCAGTAGTGCCAATAATTTTACCTACAAGTTTTTCCTGCTCCTCCAAGGAAACATGCTGGTCGAACAACGGCCATAGCTCAAGTTCTTCGCGTAAAATATGCTGATCTAGAGTTACTTTTATTGACTTGCACATGCCCTGAACCCTTGTAACAAGCTCACCATACTTTCTCATATCATCACTATGATCAGAACAACTAGAATTTGTATCATCACTATGATCAGAATAGCTAGAATTTGCAGTCATTTTCTCTCGATGAAATCCCGAAAGTTCAGAAAGAGCAGAAGAAATATCCTCAAATAGTTTCTCCTCATGCTTGTGGTCCAATGTGTAAGAGTGGCTAACATTGTGAAGGGTTTCTCTTGATTCTAATGCAGGGAATATTACATCATCCTCTGCATTACTATGAGCTCTATACAAACCCCATAATAAACGAAACCTACCATTAAACTCCCTTAACATTGTCTCATTACAGTCATTGAGCTTTCCTGATTCAACATCTAGAAACTCCAAATCTTTGCGAATGGCTTTGTGAAATTTAAATATGTTATCAATAGGCCGTGTTACATGCCCATTACTAGTCAAGCTTATATCTGTCTCCCAGTTAAAAAGGCTAGAGTTCAAGGAAGGGGCAGCAGGACCAAAGGATGATGAACGCAGAGATTTGGCTGTAACAAGTAGATTCTTGCGATCAACTCCTAAACCTGGAACATGGCATGAGTCATTACTGAAAGAAACTCTCGAGATATTTACATCTCCTGAGGTATCAACAGCATTGATTTTCTCTTGTTTCACTTGCCTGCCGAGGTCGTCATCGCGGGCCAAATATACACTTTCAATAGGCACACGTGGTTTGCAAGAACAAATATTATCAGACCCTCTTTCAGTTGCAGTCATTATATTAGCTGGACAAGAACTAGCTGTGTTTGAAGAAGGAGAAGCACTGTTTGGGCGACCTTTGCGGGCCCAACCAGAAAATAGGGTCACCAGTGCAATGTCCGAAACTGGGGCTGCATTAATGACCACATTTAATTAGAAGAGCAGTGTAATTATAATAATAGGCACATACCACAAAAACAGTAATCTAACAAAAATATGAAGGATGATCTCAAACCTGCCATATGCATATTGTATAAGAAAGATCTCGCTTCCTCTTCACTTAGTGATCCTACCAACCATGGTAAAACAGACTCAAGTAATCTCAGAGGCATTACACACAAACTCTTATAAAGAAGTTCTCGCTGTTTTGTAGGACTAAAATGCTTCCTCGCAAGTGGAAGGACCTATGTGCAATCAATATAAAAAAATTATTTAAATAGCTTCATATACAAAGAAACTGTCAGAAAGTATAAATACAATAAGAACTTAACATGGTGCAGAACCATGGGCTAGATTTCCATTTTGTATGCAAGCTAAGGTTCTTTCATGAACTTTATAACTATGCAATTTAAATATAAAGGTGAAGGTGAAATCCAAGGCACCTAAGAAATTGATTGCAATTGCATTATGATCACCTTAACTTCCTCATTTTGAAAATGCTTCTGTATACTTCCAACTATATGATCAGCTTGTGAACACAATTTAGAATAGAATTCAGCAGAAGATGAGTTGACTCCGGCTCTTTCTACATTTTCAATCAAGCTTCTAATTTTTTCAAATTCGTTCTCTTCTTCTGCGTGCTCTTGTGCAAAAGAAAGTTCTGAATCTAGAGCAGGGAATATAACTTTGTCCTCAGCAATGCTGCATTAGAGTGACAGGAATAGCTGGTAATACTGTACAGATGTGGCAGAACAAGCAACAGGCAGAAATTACAAAATATGAGACATTCACAACTCACAAGTTTCAGCTTTGGAAAGGATCTGATCTGGAGACTGGAACAAATAGTCTCTCAAGTCTCAGAACAGAATGGGTATAATTATGACCAATTACAGGAAGTATATGTGGAATATGAGTGCATCTAAAGTTATTCAATTAAACTAAAAGTATTAAGCATATAATAAAGAAAGTCTTAGCATCAGATATATTTATGATGAGTTTGCTCTTGTTCATTATATTTCATGAAACATGAGATAAGTTTGTAAAGGCTAAAGAACATTATTGTAATTCATATAAAAACGAATAGTCTCTACATGTAAAGGGTCCTACATCTAGATGTGTAAATTTATGCATCACTGTCCAATCATAAAAATATATATCAGATTTCTCAGAAAAAGATGGTCAAACATAGGAAAACACCAATAGCTACACCAGGACACTGTTAGGCAGTATGTTTGGGAGCTATCAACAGTTGAAACACTAATGCAATTTTTTTCAAATGTATCTAGAACGCTACACTACCTGTGGAAGATACAAACTTCGGCAATAAACTGCAGTCTTTTATTAAATGTAGACAGACCAGAAAAATCTCTGGATAGCTGAATCCTTTTAGCTGCTTCAGCTATATCATTCAACTCCCTATTTATTGCCTTGTGCCAATGCAATATTTCATCTACTGGACGATTCGTAATAGATTCTGTCTGACAAAAATCTGACTCCGAAAAATCCTTATTACCACTTCTTGAGGATTTACAAGCACTTCTCTCTTTATTAATAGGACAAAAAGATGCGCCAGCCACAGAATGTCGACGCCTTTGATACTCTGAATGATTCTCGAGACTCTTACGCTTCTTTTTGATCTTTTTTCTATCCATCCAGCCGAAAATGATCTTAATTATTGAAAAATCAAAGTCAGTAACAAGTTATGAGATAGAGAACTATATCATTTCCCTCTCACATCTCAAGTGATCTCACCTGTTGAAGAAGCTCCTCTTTCGGGATTATTCTCCAGAACCAATCACACATTTCCAAGTACTCATCAGACGAGATAGAGGATGAAAGCCAAGGAAGAAACTCTGCCATCATATTTACAGGAATGCTGCATAAAAACTGCCAAACTAGTGAAGCCTGCTCTTCAAATGAGAACTTTTCGATAAGCAAGGGAAAGACCTGCCAATTCAAAGAAAGTCACTTGCATGAGATGTGTGATTCTACATTCTATGAAACTAATTGTAAATGAGTATGCATATCCAGATGCAAGTACATGGTTGCAAAAAATTACAAACTATGGTTCTCTATATATTACAGACACCTTAAAAGTGAAAGTCGCCAAAAAACTGGCGGAATGCTCTACACATCTTAGATAACATCTTTTCTACTAGTTTTTAGATTTTATTCTCAGGGAAAAGTTTGGACACGTAAGTATTCTTCATAGTTTGCACTTAAGAACTTGCAAAAGAAGCATGTATAGGCATAATTATCATAATCGGAGAATTAGATCAAACCTTAGCTAACTTGACATATAGTAAAATGGCATCTGTAGAGAAGGACCAATGTTTTCTGTAACAAAATATGCTTTAAATTGACCCGGTTAGAGCAAATTACATGGGGTCCACGACCAGAATTGATAACTCCTGGTGGCGGGGCTGCTCCTTCGACACCATCCTGGATCCTTCGCCGCTGTAGAGGTGTAACTGTGGTTGGGTTCCTACAAAACAACACCAAAGGGGGGTTGGAGTCCCGCGGCGCCTCCGGCGTGAGAGTAAGAACTAGCTTTTTGGGAAGATGAGGATGAATATGAATGTAAGGTGGCTGTGTGTGTATGAGTGTGAAAGAATGATTAACCCCAAGGGTAGGGTTTTGGGGTTGGTACCTTTGAATCGTAGCCATCGGTTCTGGGAGCGGGGGACACCTGGTGGGAGTGGATGCTTTACACGTGTCAGCGCGGGACTGCTCGAGGAATGTTCTGAGGATCCTCTGACACGTGCCCTGATAATTCCCATGATTGATGTGTGACAGTTGTCCCCGTCACGTGGTTGGGCCAAGGGGTTTATCAAGGTTATGCTTACGGGACTGAGCTAGTCAGTAGTGATAGTGTGCGGGACTAATCCTTCCATGAGCTGCGTGGAGTTAGGAGCCTAGGAGTAGGCCTCCCAGGAGCTGTATGGAGTTAGGAGCTTAGGAGTAGGCATACCAAGAGCTGTATGGAGTTAGGAGCTTAGGAGTGGGCATCCCAGGAGCTGTATGGAGTAGGAGCCTAGGAGTAGGCCTATCAGGAGCCATATGTACTATCATGTGCCCCCCACTCCCTTATGCAGATTTTCTGGATAGGGGAGTGATTTTGGGTTTGTTTGTAGAACATGAGTTTTTTATTGTTTTGTTGGAAGGAGTTGAACTTTTCTTGCCCCCCAGTTCGGATTGCGCTGAGTTCTGCTAATCAGGACTAAGGTGGTTGTCCTTGTCGGGAGTTGTGCTTTTCTTGCCCCCCAGTCCGGATTGCGCCGAGTTCGGCGAATCAGGACTAAGGTTGTTGTCCTTGTCCGGAGTTGAGCTTTTCTTGCCCCCCAGTCCGGATTGTGCCGAGTTCGGCTAATCAGGACTAAGGTGGTTGTCCTTGTCAGGAGTTGAGCTTTTCTTGCCCCCAGTCCGGATTGCGCCGAGTTCGGCGAATCAGGACTAAGTTTGTTGTCCTTGTTCGGAGTTGAGCTTTTTTTTGCCCTCAAGTCCGGATTGCGCCGAGTTCGGCTAATCAGGACTAAGGTGGTTGTCCTTGTCAGGAGTTGAGCTTTTCTTGCCCCCCAGTCCGGATTGCGTCGAGTTCGGCGAATCAGGACTAAGGTTGTTGTCCTTGTCCGGAGTTGAGCTTTTCTTGCCCTCAAGTCCGGATTGCGCTGAGTTCGGCTAATCAGGACTAAGGTGGTTGTCCTTGTCAGAAGTTGTGCTTTTCTTGCCCCCAGTCCGGATTGCGATGAGTTCGGCGAATCAGGACTAAGGTGGTTGTCCTTGTCCGGAGTTGAGCTTTTCTTGCCCTCCAATCCGGATTGCGCTGAGTTCGGCTAATCAGGACTAAGGTGGTTGTCTTTGTCAGGAGTTGAGCTTTTCTTGGCCCCCAGTCCGGATTACACTGAGTGGGGGAGTCCGGACTTGGAAGTTGAAACGGTTTTGGGGGTTTTCCCCCCAATTATTTGAATTATTACAGCTGTAAGGGTGTGGAGAGACGTGCCTCCTTATTGGTTTATTTATTACGGTCTTGATGGACGCTTCAGATGTTGCCACGTGGCACGGTTGTTAGGTTTTCACCGTTCCTATAAAAGGTACTCCCCCTCTTTATTCTCCTTTTTACTTTATCTCTTTCTCTGCTCTTTCTTTCTCTTTTCTTCTCTACTTGTTTTTCCGGCCGTTGATGATAGTACATATGGCTCCTGATAGGCCTACTCCTAGGCTCCTACTCCATACAGCTCCTGGGATGCCCACTCCTAAGCTCCTAACTCCATACAGCTCCTGTGATGCCTACTCCTAAGCTCCTAACTCCATACAGCTCTTGGGAGGCCTACTCCTAGGCTCCTAACTACACGCAGCTCATTGAAGGAGTAGTCCCGCACACTACCACTCCTGACTAGCTCAGTCCCGCAAGCAGATGCTTGATAAACCCCAGCACGTGAGGCGTTGGCCCAACCACGTGACGGGGACAACTGTCACGCATCAATCATGGGAATAATCAGGGCAAGTGTCAGAGGATCCTCAGAACATTCCTCGACCAGTCCCGCGCTGACACGTGTAAAGCATCCACTCCCACCAGGTGTCCCCCGCTCCCAGAACCGATGGCTACGATTCAAAGGTACCAACCCCAAAACCCTACCCTTGGGCTATAAATAGCCCAAGAAGGTGAGGTTTTGGGGTTAATCATTCTTTCACACTCATACACACACACAGCCACCTTACATTCATATTCATCCTCATCTTCCCAAAAAGCTAGTTCTTACTTTCACGCCGGAGGCGCCGCGGGACTCCAACCCCCCTTCCGGTGTTGTTTTGTAGGAACTCAACCACAGCTACACCTCTACAGCGGCGAAGGATCCAGGACGGCGTCAAAGGAGCAGTCACGCCACCAGGAGTTATCATTTGGCGCTAGAAGGAGGGGCGCTCCATCCTTGGGTCTCGGTGCACCTGGATTCGTCGTCATCAACAAACTCTTCAAAGAGTCCATTCATTCAAACTTGTAAGAATCCAAGCAACCCACCTTTTTCAATAAGCATGAATGTTGTTTATTTCGGCCACGTTTGCATGCACTTGTTATTTTAGGCCACGTTTGTGTGAGCCCGTTTTGTTGATTTAAGCCACGTTTGTGTGAGCTATCGTTAACTTTAATCGTTATTGCTCTAGTTTGAATATAGCATTCGCGTTATACTACATCGTTGTTTAAACTGCTCCCAGGAAGCTATTTGTTAGTGTTTGTTGTTATTCTGGGTAGTTTTTGCAATTTCCAAAAAGCAACCTTAGATTGATATTCTCGGTAGCATACTGTTGTTATTTGTTGTTGGTATTGTTGAGAAATGGCAAGACCAGGAAAGAACACCTCTGGAAGACCATCTGCTAGTGCGCAGGTCCAGGAGCCGGACCACTCCCAGGCCCTTGACCCAGGAGTCGAGAGAGAAACGTTCCAGGAACAACCACTACACACTCCCGTCATGGAGAGAATTGTAAATACCAGGGATGCCAGGACCCTCATAGAGCTCAATCAGTACAAGTACACTAATGTCCCGGTAGCCGAAGAGCACATGGCCAACCTTACAAGCGATGAACTAGCAGAAGCAATCAAACTATACAGACAGGAGCAGACCCGCCTCCAAGAAGAGGCAGAACTAGAGGAGGAGCCGCAGGAGTCCGGGGACTCCCAGCAATCAAAGAGGTCTGTATTCGACCGCATTGGAGCCAAAGGAAAGAAAAGCAAAAAAGATCAAGGCAAGAAAGAAGCAGAAGCTGCTAAACAGAGAAAGTTGGAAGAAGTCCGGGAGCAAATCAGGAAAGAAGAAGAAGGAAAGCTCGAGCTAAAGATCCAAAAGAGAATGCAATTAGAAGAAGAGAAGCTGTTGGCCAAGTCTAGGAGCAAAAGAACCCGGAGAGACCCTACTCCGGAGTTGATTTCTGATGATGAAGAAGAAGAGAAGCAGAAGGACCTAAAAGACATGATCTATGAATTGCAGAGGAAGATGGACAGAGACTCAGGAGTGGAGATTGGAGAAACACTCACTCCTTTCAGCCACTCCTTAGAAGCTATCCCCCGGCAGCGGAACTTGAAACATTACAACTTTGACTCCTTCGAGGGTTTAGGAGACCCGGAGGAGCACTCGAACTACTTTGAACAGATAGCGCAGATATACTACTACAATGACTTGACGAAATCAAGGTTCTTCGCTTCAACACTTCAGGGAGGGGCCCAGAGATGGTTCAGCAGAATCCCCTCCCGCAGCATCCACTCCTGGAAGGAATTTCGAGCCTCTTTCCTTAGGAGATTTCGAGCGAACAAAACGCGCGAAATGCACATGTGTCACCTGGAGACGATCCGGCAGCACGACAAAGAGTCCCTATCTGCATACATGCGCCGGTTCCAGGAAGCAAACAATAAAGTTTCAAATCTGGATGAGAGGGAAGCTTTAAGCATTTTTAGAAGAAACCTGGACCCAGAGCACAACGAAAGGTATATTGTGGAGCTAATCAATCAGGAGCCGCAAAGTCTGGCAGCAGCTTATTCCATGGCTGTCAGATTCATTAAGGAAACAGATGTGCTCCAGGCAATGAGAATGACCCGGAATGGAGGGTCCAGGAGTAAAAACACTGATGACCGACCGAAAGGGGGTTACCATCAGGACAAGAAATTCAAGCAAAGCAACCAAAGCCAAGAAAGACAAGCAAACCCGGTTTTCCAAAGACTTGGCCCTAAGCAGGAGTCGAACAGTGACCCAGGACCCGTGAAGCAAGCTCGGGAGCCGAAGCAGGAGCCGGACTGGACTCCTCTCAACATGACCCGGGAGGAAATCTTGAAAGAAGTCAAAGACAAGCCTTTCTATTATCCTCCGAAGCCAATGCAAACTCCTCCGGAGAGTAGGCCCTACAATAGGCAATGTGATTATCACGAGACCCATGGCCACAAAACCGAGAATTGCTTATCATTCAAGTACTTCATTGAAGACCAAGTGAAGAAGGGGAATATGAACAAATACTTAGTTCGGGACCACAGCAGAGGGGAAGCGCAGAAGAAAGGAAATAATGTAGTCAATGTGGTCCTAGGCGGATCCTACTCCCCACCCCGGAGCCCGGACTTCGGCGAAGAAGTGCTCTCAATCCAATCATTCCCAGACATGGTGATATCCTTCAGCAGCAAGGACTACGAAGGAGTCAACCCTCACCACAATGCAGCTTTGGTTGTCACTCTAGACATCTTTGATAATGAAGTAAGAAGAATGCTCATAGACAATGGCTCCTCAGTAAATATTCTCTTCAAGCACACAGTGGATAGAATGCAGTTAGGGAGCGTCCGCTCAAATGAATGTCGAGAAGACCCACTCTATGGCTTCGGCCACAACTTAGTCCCAATCCAAGGAACTTTGTATCTGCCAGTCATTTTTGGATCTGCTCCTAACCAAGTGACTCATGTCATCAAATTTTATGTGATAAATGCTCCTTCTTCATACAACAGAATCATTGGCAGATCAGCTCTAACCATAATGCAAGCAATAACTTCAATCTCCCATCTCAAAATCAAGTTCCCAACCCCGACGGGAGTCGGGGAGATTAAAGGAGATTACGGAGTTGCTGAAACATGCTACAACCAGGGGTTAGTTATGGCAGAAACCCACCAAGATAACAAGAGGAAGGCTACGGTCCTTCGCAAGCAACAAAGCATGAAGAAGCACCGACCCCGGATAAGGGAAGAAGCGAACAAAACAAGTCCAGAGGAACTGGCAAGCAACCAAGTCATGGTACTGGACAAGACAAGTCGAGTCCTAGAACAACCTTGTCCTACCATGCAAGCTACCAAAGAACCTGAACAAGCAAACATCTATCTGAAGAAGAACTCTGAGGCCCGAATTCATCAAATGGTTTCAAACAAAGAACAAGCAAAGATCGAGGCCGCAGTCGAAACAGAAGAAGTCGAAATAGATGAAAGCAATTCAAGCAAAAAAGTGAAGATTGGGTCAGGACTCGAGGAGTCCTTCAAGGAGAGATTAGTATCCCTGCTCCGGGAGTATAAAGATGTTTTTGCCTGGAGTCCAAGGGACATGCCAGGACTACATGAGTCCATAGCAATGCACAGCTTGGATGCCAACCCCAACAGGAAACCAGTAAAACAGAAGAGAAGAAACTTTGCTCCGGAGAGGCAAAGAGCCATTTACGAAGAAATAGAAAAACTACTCAAGGCAGGAATCATCAAAGAAATCAAGTATCCGGAGTGGCTAGCTAATGTGGTCATGGTTAAGAAGTCCAACGGCAAATAAAGATTTTGTGTGGACTACACTGACCTAAATGATGCATGCCCGAAGGACCCGTATCCTCTTCCAAACATTGATCAACTGATAGATGCCACCTCAGGACATGTAATGCTAAGTTTCATGGATGCCTTCTCCGGATACAACCAGATAAAGATGAACCCGAAGGACATCCCTAAGACAGCATTCATAACTCACAGAGCAGTCTACGCTTATGTGATGCTACCCTTCGGCCTTACCAGCGCAGGATCCACTTTACCAAAGAACCATGAACAAGATATTCAAGTCCCAGATTGGGAGAAATTTAGAGTGCTATGTCGATGACATGATTTTCAAATCAACAACTATACCAGGGCACGTGGAAGATCTGAATGAATGCTTTGAAAATCTAAGAAAGAACCAACTCAAGCTAAACCCGGAGAAATGCACCTTCGGAGTAGGAGCAGGCAAGTTCCTAGGATTCATGATCAGCAACAGAGGCATAGAAGCCAATCCGGAAAAAATAAAAGCAATCCAGGAGATGAAAGCTCCCAGGACACAAAAAGATGTGCAGAAGCTAACAGGATCACTAGCAGCACTCAGGAGATTTGTCTCAAAACTAGCAGAGAGGTGCCTACCCTTCTTTGATTTACTCAAAGGAGCAACCAACAAGAAAGAGGTAAACTGGAATCCGGAGTGCCAGAAAGCATTCGAGGAAATCAAGTACTACCTCTCTCAGCCACCAGTCCTAACTAAAGCTAAGGCAGGAGAGCCTCTCTACTTGTATTTGTCAGCAGGAGCACAATCCGTAGGAGCTGCCCTAATCAGGGAAGAGAATGGAACACAACAACCAGTCTACTATGTAAGCCAGGTCTTAAAAGATGCAGAAACAAGATACCCAAGATTGGAGAAGTTTGCTTTTGCTCTGGTGACAACTTCAAGGAAACTCAGGCACTACTTCCAAGGAAGGGAAATCAGAGTAGTGACAAATCAACCACTAAGGAAAATAATCCACAAGCCAGATATCTCGGGAAGACTTGTTAATTGGGCTGTGGAATTGAGCCAGTTCAACCTAAGCTTCATTCCCAGGACTGCAATCAAAGCTCAAGCTCTCGCAGATTTCATAATCGAATGCAACTTCCCGGAAGAAGACCAACAACCAATGGACACGGATCAGGAGCCAAAAAAGGAAATTAGTTCGGGAGCCTGGACCTTAAAGGTAGATGGCTCTACAACAACCGAGAGGTCAGGAGTCGGACTCATACTCAGGAGTCCAGAAGGATTCAAGATTCAGACACCTATATCCTTCAGCTTCCCAACAACAAACAATCAAGCAGAATATGAGGCGTTGATTGCAGGACTAAAGCTCTCCCGGACTCTAAGGGTCTCGGATTTAAAAATCTACAGCGACTCCCAGATAGTGGTCAAGCAAATAAATGGAGAATACATAGCAAAGGACCCTACTCTGGCGAAGTACCAGGCACTGGTTCAGAGCTACTTAGCCTCAATCCCAAGCCACCAAGTCCTTCAGCTATGCCGAGAAGAAAATGAAGAAGCGGATATCCTATCCAAATTAGTCCGGAATTCATCAGATCTGGACTGCTCAGTCTACTTCGAAGAACTCCACAAACCATCCATTGAATCCGGAAAGGTCTTGGAAATAGAAATCACTCAAAATTGGATGACTCCCTTCATAAACTACTTGGACAAAGGGGAGCTCCCAGAAGATAAAGGAAAAGCTCAAAGATTGAAAGCAAAAGCAGCCAAGTTCTTCCTCGAAGAAGGAGTACTCTACGGCAGGACCTTCTCATCTCCTATCCTGAAGTGCATTGGCCCAGAAGAAGCAAAGTACTGCTTGGCAGAAGTGCATGAAGGAATATGCGGAGACCACATGTCTGCAAAAGCCCTAGCTCATAAGATCATAAGACAAGGCTACTACTGGCCAACAATTCATCAGGATGCAATACAATTCGTCAAGAAGTGGAAGGAGTGCCAGCTCTTCAGCAATGTGTCCCGGATAAGCCCAGTCCTACCATCCTCAGTCCTGTCACCTATCCCCTTCGTTGTTTGGGGTATTGATATCATGGGACCATTCCCTCGAGCAAAAGGAGACCTCAGGTACCTACTAGTCTCTATTGACTACATGACAAAATGGGTTGAAGCAAAAGCAATGAGGACAATCAATCAGCAAGACTGCATAAAGTTTATGAATGATCAATGAAAAACTTTCTCTTTAAACTTACATATTTTTCAAAAACAATCACTAGTTCGGGCAAGACATTAGTCAGGACTAGAGCAACCACCTTTTACTTAGAATTAATTTTCTAACTAAAAGCAGCCACTAGTCCGGACAAGCTATTAGCCAGGACTAGAGCAAACAACTTTTACTTAGAATAAATTTTCTAACTAAAAGCAATCACTAGTCCGGGCAAGCCATTAGTCAGGACTAGAGCAACCACCTTTTACTTAAAATTAATTTTCTAACTTAAAGCAGCCACTAGTCCGGATAAGTTATTAGTCAGGACTAGAGCAACAAATTTTTATTTAGAATTAATTTTCTAACTAAAAGCAGCCACTAGTCCGGACAACCTATTAGCCAGGACTAGAGCAAACTACTTTTACTTAGAATTAATTTTCTAACTAAAAGCAACCGCTAGTCCGGACAAGCTATTAGTCAGGACTAGAGCAACCAACTCTTACTTAGAATTAATTTTCTAACTAAAAGCAGCCACTAGTCCGGACAAGCTATTAGTCAGGACTAGAGCAATCAACTTTTACTCAGAATTAATTTTCTAACTAAAAGCAACCGCTAGTCCGGACAAGAAAATTAGTCAGGACTAACCACCAAAATTTTACTTGGAAAAATATTCTAAGGCAAAAACAAACTACAGAAACAGAGTAAAATAACAGCAAGGAAAACATTCATTACAAATTCACCGGCCTCAAACGAACCCGGAGCAAAATACAAAAATTACAAGAATCAAATGTATCAAATTCTTTGACAAATATCAAGTTCATAAGAATAAAGTCAAGAATCCGGAGCGCTGGGAGGAATGAAACTGGGACAGGGGCCGTCAAATGGCTCCGGTTCCCCCAACCCGAGCTCAATGTCTTCTTTCGCCTTGATGAACTCGGAGACGAAGCTATCCCAATCGGCCTCCGAATTAGTCTTGATATGTCGCTCAGCAACCAACCAGCATCGAGCTATCTCCGGAGCACCAGCATTGGCAAGAGCCCTATCGTACTCCTCAGATCTTTTAAATTCATCAATAACCTCAGCCTCCGGACGAACAGCAGACATTTGCCTTCGGAGCTCAGCCAACTCGGATTTTAGGTCAGAAACCTCCTTCTCCGCATTATCAGCCCGGATAGTCACTTCATCCAGATGCTTGTTCAACCCGGACAAAGAATTATCCTTCGCAATGATTTGGTCCCGGAGCCGGCTAATCTCAGCATCCTTATCAGCAACAGCGCTCCGGAAACCTTTGATCTCATTGTAAGCAAGAGAGGCGGATCCGGCTATATACCCACCAAGCTACAAAAGACAGATAAACTTAGAAAAATATTCTAAGTCAAACTAACACAATAAACAAGAAGGGAAAGAAGAAGTACCTGACCCCAGAGCCGGGAACACTCCTTCATAGTGGCATCGAATCCGGACCCATTCATCTTACTCCACTGAGATTGAGTTGGAATCCCAGCCATGAAGCGAGCCACCTTCTCCTCCAGCTCCGGACCACCTTCATCCGGACAATCTTCATCAACTGCTTTACCTTTGCCAGCCCCGGACCCAGAGTCAGCTTCATAATTTTCAGCCCTGGGAGGTTTCGACCCAAGAGTCCGGAGCCTCTTCCTCCTCCGCCCAGAATCAGCACCCGGAATCTCCCCAATAGGACCTAGATCCTCAAGATTGTCAAACTCATTCCCCATATCCAGCTCAACATTGTGCTCCGGAGTAGATTGGTTCACAGGAACTTCAGGCTCCGGATTGGGGACCGCATTACTCTAGGACCCTTCCTCCACAGAAGCATTCGGTCCGGACCCACCACCAGCAGTCTTCTTTGGCAACTTGAAAGCTTTACCAAGACCTTTCAATGCATCACTGTACGCTGAAGACGACATGTCCGGATTGTAATGAGGCAAACCTGCAAAGGAGCAAAGCAAAAACACAAGTCAAAACTAGTACAGAATCAAGGAAAATAAAGACATATAAGAACCACACAAAAGGTCCGGACAAAAAGAGAAAGTACTTACACCCTATTCTATGCATAGTCCTATACATTATAAAGGTATCCCGGGTCATTTGAAAACCCAAGCATTCACAAAATGCAAAAATCATCTGGAGCGCATCTCCCCGGAGAACATCCCTTCGGAACCTAGTCCGGACTCCTTCAGCAGCTATATAGGGAAGATAAAACAAATCCAAGCCCCTCAGCATGATAAGCTCTCCATTCCAATGCTTCAAAGAAGACTGCTGAATCACTGGCCTATAAGAACCCCCATAACCGCACTAAGCAGCCCGGAACCGAAGCTCATAAAGAGGAGTCTGACCGGACCGGACCAAATGAAATAAGTGATGCCATAGTTTAAAAGTGGGCTGAACTTTAAACTTATTGCAGGTGGCAATAAACCAAGTCATCCATTTTATACCGTTGGGCGTAATCTGCATCAGAGAAACCTTAAATATATACTTGCACAAGTGCTTGAGAAACAAGTGCCAGTGCGGGTTCCATCCGGACCGGAGATGCTCCAGCCATACCGGAACAAACCCATCAGCCGGCCTATGATAAATCCTTTCATCCGGAGTCAGCCACCTCCACTCAATCCGTCGATCCAGTTGAAAGGCAGCCTGGACGGAAGAATCCTGCGCCTCATGGTCCAAGGCAGCGTATTCCTCCTTCAACTCATAGGGCTCCTTAGCCACTATGCTACCAGCAAACTTCCTATCCAACTCTTCCTAATTGTAAGGCCCCGGAGCCACATTCTGCTGCCTAGCATATCCGGACCTAATGCTCCTATAATAAAAGTTATCCTCAATTTCCTCACTCTTCGTCACGAAATACCCGAGGTTCTCAACCCAGAGCCCCTCCGGACTACATGGTACCTTCCTCGAGGAGATCTTAGCAACCGAAAGCTTCGTTATGGCCTCGAAGTCCGAAGTAGAAGCTTTCTTACCCATTTCAATTCGCTCAGAATTACCAGAATACTCAGAATCTGAACTAGACGGCCCGGATAGCAAGTTATGTAGGCCTTGGCAAGAGCTTTAGTCCGGACCATAAACCTAAAACAAGCGACAAAGGTTAGTCTAAAAATCCTACAGTTTACTTATTTTGGAAGCTACATGGTCCGGACTACCCTATATTCAATTTTATTACACGTCAAAAGCGACCAGTCCAGAGAACCAAAAACCCGAAACCTAAAAGCTACTCCGGACTCTAAACTAGCCTAATCCCCAAACTCAAATGACACAATAACACAAAAACAACAACCAATTACAAACTCCGAACCTTAGCCTATTAGTCCGGACCGGACATCCCAGCCCAGACCCTAACAAAAAACCCTAATTCCAGAAACACCATCAACAAGAATCAAAAACCAAAACAAAACAAAAACTATATACACACACAGATATACACAATTCAACGAAAACAAAACACAGCGAAACGAAAAACCCACACAGAAACATAAACAAAATCAGCCAAAATAAACATTATTGAGGCAAATACAAAAGCAGGAAGCAAAACTCAATACAAATAAAGAGAGCGTCACTTACAAGATAGAAATAACAGAGAAATAAATGATGACCAAACAAACAGCAAGAAAAACTGGAGCTTCTCGAGAACAACGGCTGGAAAAACAAGTAGAGAAGAAAAGAGAAACAAAGAGCAGAGAAAGAGATAAAGTAAAAAGGAGAATAAAGAGGGGGAGTACCTTTTATAGGCACGGTGAAAACCTAACAACCGTGCCACGTGGCAACATCTGAAGCGTCCATCAAGACCGTAATAAATAAACCAATAACGAGGCACGTCTCTCCACATCCTTACAGCTGTAATAATTCAAATAATTGGGGGGAAAACCCCCAAAACCGTTTCAACTTCCAAGTCCGGACTCCCCCACTCAGTGTAATCCGGACTGGGGGCCAAGAAAAGCTCAACTCCTGACAAAGACAACCACCTTAGTCCTGATTAGCCGAACTCAGCGCAATCCGGACTGGAGGGCAAGAAAAGCTCAACTCCGGACAAGGACAACCACCTTAGTCCTGATTCGCTGAACTCATCGCAATCCGGACTTGGGGGCAAGAAAAGCACAACTCCTGATAAGGACAACCACCTTAGTCCTGATTAGCCGAACTCAGCGCAATCCGGACTTGAGGGCAAGAAAAGCTCAACTCCGGACAAGGACAACAACCTTAGTCCTGATTCGCCGAACTCGACGCAATCCGGACTGGGGGGCAAGAAAAGCTCAACTCCTGACAAGGACAACCACCTTAGTCCTGATTAGCCGAACTCGGCGCAATTCGGACTTGAGGGCAAGAAAAGCTCAACTCCGGATAAGGACAACAACCTTAGTCCTAATTCGCCGAACTCGGCGCAATCCAGACTGGGGGCAAGAAAAGCTCAACTCCTGACAAGGACAACCACCTTAGTCCTGATTAGCCGAACTCGGCACAATTCGGACTGGGGGGCAAGAAAAGCTCAACTCCGGACAAGGACAACAACCTTAGTCCTGATTCGCCGAACTCGGCGCAATCCGGACTGGGGGGCAAGAAAAGCACAACTCCCGACAAGGACAACCACCTTAGTCCTGATTAGCAGAACTCAGCGCAATCCGGACTGGGGGGTAAGAAAAGTTCAACTCCTTCCAACAAAACAATAAAAAACTCATGTTCTACAAACAAACCCAAAATCACTCCCCCATCCAGAAAATCTGCATAAGGGAGTGGGGGGCACATGATAGTACATATGGCTCCTGATAGGCCTACTCCTAGGCTCCTACTCCATACAGCTCCTGGGATGCCCACTCCTAAGCTCCTAACTCCATACAGGTCCTGGGATGCCTACCCCTAAGCTCCCAACTCCATACAGCTCTTGGGAGGCCTACTCCTAGGCTACTAACTCCACGCAGCTCATGGAAGGATTAGTCCCACACACTACCACTCCTGACTAGCTCAGTCCCGCAAGCAGAACCTTGATAAACCCCAGCACGTGAGGCGTTGGCCCAACCACGTGACGGGGACAACTGTCACACATCAATCATGGGAATAATCAGGGCACGTGTCAGAGGATCCTCAGAACATTCCTCGACCAGTCCCGCGCTGACACGTGTAAAGCATCCACTCCCACCAGGTGTCCCCCGCTCCCAGAACCGATGGCTACGATTCAAAGGTACCAACCCCAAAACCCTACCCTTGTGCTATAAATAGACCAAGAAGGTGAGGTTTTGGGGTTAATCATTCTTTCACACTCATACACACACACAGCCACCTTACATTCATATTCATCCTCATCTTCCCAAAAAGCTAGTTCTTACTCTCACGCCGGAGGCGCCGCGGGACTCCAACCCCCCTTCCGGTGTTGTTTTGTAGGAACCCAACCACAGCTACACCTCTACAGCGACGAAGGATCCAGGACGGCATCGAAGGAGCAGCCCCGCCACCAGGAGTTATCAAGAATCATATGAATTGAAGACTCTGATGTTGGTAATTTCTAGACTAACATAAGGCATTCAGCAACAAACTCTTGTCCAAACTACATGGGGTCCACAACCCAAAATCATACAAATGAAGAGGCTGATGCTTGTAATATTCAAATTTTGATAATTTCTAGACTAACATAAGACATTCAGCACCACATTCTTGTCCAAACGTCGGATACAGACAAGAGTACTGTAGATCAAGTGCTATACTTAATTTAGCTTTTATGTGGCTACATACAATAATGATTTTTCCAAACATGAATGATGTACTAATCCTTGCAATTAAGAAGATATTCTTTTTATCTAGTATATGAGATATTCATAAAAAATTCAGTTACAAGCCTACAATAAGCAAGGATATTATCACAAGAGGGAAGCTCATAAATGAAATTGTACCTGCTCCTCCTCCTTGGACATGTGTTTGCTAATTGAGGTTTGTAAAGCTCCAGTACATGAGGCTAACTCTCTCCTGCAACTTTCAACATTTTGCATATCTGAGTTAAGCAACGTAAAGAGCTGATCAAATAGAACACTTTCTCCCTCGTGTTCAAGGGAGTAAGTCCGTGCCACATTCTTCACGCGAATATCAAGAACTGGCAAAATGACCTGACGTTCCAAAAATGAAGCATGGATCATTTTCCTTGAGTTTTATGGTGTTAGACTGAGATGCAATTGTCGGCTTAGGCCTATTAAAATCTTTGTCTATGTGAAGCAAAATAAAGAAGGAAGCATTAATTACTTGCTAGCTCAAGTGGTTGGTAGCTTCAGATATTCGTTAGAGGTCCTGAGATTAAACCTCACAAGATGTAGTTTTTAACTCTAATCCTCCCCATTTATGAACTTTCAGAAACTAAAAAACAAATAGAATAGAAACAGAAATTTACCAACCAGGTTCTTTGACCATAATGCAAAATAAAATTTGAATTATCAAATATCAATGACATAAAGGACCCTACATCTACATACATTCCATCTATAAAGGAGCTGGACCAGCCACGACTGAAAAAAACGTTGCAGGAATCACAATGGTCCGAGTGACTAATCAGTCATTTTTTGTACACTCAATATTCCAGATATGGTAAACATGCCAACTTCAGCAGAAAATAATTACAATGGTACGATAATTAAAGTATATAACTGGCAGAGCAAACACATGTTTGAAATATTGATCAGATTCTACGGCTACACGCAACTATTTGACAAAACTGTTTAAAATATTTAATTAAATCATCCACTACAAACACACATAGCCTTCCATCCAAAAAAAACAAGCAAATACAAATTAACTAAAGTATTCCAATAAACAAACTCAAAGCAGCAACTTAATTATACAAAACATATAATATCCACCAAACCTAACAAATATGTGTGTGTACTAATTATGTACATACATACAAATCTTAAACATTGTAAGTTTATATACTTAATTAATCAGTGTCACACAAAAATTCAATATTATAGGGAGAGAGGGAGAGGGAGAGGGAGAGGGAGAGGGAGAGGGAGAGGGAGAGAGAGAGAGAGAGAGAGCGATGGAGGGAGGTAGAGAGGGAGGGAGTGAGAGAGAGAGAGAGAGTACTGATGATCAATTGGAAATGTATGAATCATACAATTAAGCACACACCTCATCCTCAGCATTGCAGTGATGCTTATAGATTGAACGAAGGAAATGATAGCGATCAAGCAACGGTGTTATATCACTGTTAGAATTCGTAGCAAACGATAACGCAGCTCGGTGAAGCGCATCAAGCTCCGACCTAATAGCTTTATGAAACAATAAAAATACTCGAATCGGCGACGAACATATATTCGAACTCGCTTTCTTTGACGATTCAAGCTGACTCACCGGTCCGGCCATCACCGCCACTCCTGACGACGGCGTCGCCATATTATAGACACAAAAAATAGTAAGTAAAATCAGAAATAGAGTTTGGTATGTGTATAGTGAAACAGCTACGAATGATATGAATGGACAGAAGAGGGAGGTGTTTATAGATAAGCCACGTGGAAAAAAGTGACACGTGGATGTGGATAGTAAGGGATGTCGCGTGGGAAGCAAGTGCGTGACGCGAGAAAATGTGATATGAGTCATGTCACAAAGGCCATTTTGTTGGATTCACTAATTTGCATGGCACGCGAGAAGTGTTTAGAGAGATTTGTATAAATGTGGACTCGTTAGTGTGGTGAGTAAGATTCCACAACATTAAAGATTGTGTTGTAGCTCAGATCTTTTCAATCTTTTACCAAAGGCGTGGATGATTGACCTATTTTCGGTTTATTTAATTTAAATTAAAAAAATAATGAATTCTATAAATCTTTCTATATCTATCATCTATACTATATTATAATAGACGAAATATTAACAAATTGGTAATCGGTCGGTCAGTAATTGCTGAAATTACTTAATTACCCTTACTTATTTATTCCAATTCTAATTATTGGGTCGATCAATTCTAATTTTAATTGATATTGAAGTCAACTTCCTCTATTATTTTACCAATTTCAATTATATTTTATATCGAACTCATTATAATTTATATTAAATTCAACTTATTCTAACAATTTATATTTTAATTCATATCGAGTTCTATATTATTCTAATTTGTTACTTCGGGCTAAATTAAATTTAAGAAAATAAATATAATTATTAAGATTTAGTTGATATATCATCTGAATCGGGTTAAGATAAAATAATAATACTATCAATACTCCTAAAAAAATTATACAAATGAACTTGGATAAACAAAATAATATATTTTATTTATCCATGATAATAAAATACATTATACAATTGATTCACTAAAATATAAATACAGTTCGACCAACAAAAATAAATCATATATACTAATTCTTCAGTCTAAATCAAAATTATCTTATTGATCCACACTTAAAAAAATAAAATAAAACTAAAAATAATTAGTTTGATTTGGTCGATGTATTGGGTATCGGGCTAAAATAAAATAATATAAACCACTGATCCGAGATAAATTAAATTAATATTATATTAAGTATAATTCGTATCCTATTGATGTGAACTTAAAGATCAGACTTTACTTAAAACATAAATATTATTTTTTTAAAAATACACATATAATTATTAATAAAACTATATCGTTCAATCAGTAATATTGTCTTTTTTCAAATATCTTTTATAGAATTATAGTTAATCGATTAAGTAATCACTATGCTAAAATAATATTTTTTTAAGGTCCAAACATAATGGAGACATTATAATTTTATTCTTAATAAAATAATAATTTTGTTGTAATAACATTTTTCTCCTTATCAATGCTATCACTTTAAATAAGTTTAAATGTTATAAAAAAGTATGAACATATACGTCTACTAATATTATTATTATTATGAAGTTATATCATTTAAAATTTAAAATGAACAAAGTTCAAAATTGAATTCATATTTTTTTTAAAATTATGTAATATTAAAGAAAATCTGTGTGATCCGTGCATCGCACGGGTTTTAAACTAGTTATTATATAAAAGACAAAATATTAAAATATTTGGTACGATACCTGTTTTTAGGTACTCGCTGAATTTACATAATTATCCTTATTTACTTCTTAATTATTTTTGACATTACGAAGAATTCATATTAAACACTTTTCTAATCCTAAATTTTCATATCAGTATGCGATAATAGTGTTGTATTCACCTCAAATTATCTGACAATGTTTTATTCTTTCTACAGTCAGTTAGAGTCTATTTATTTCTAACAATCAAAAGACTTCGTACGACTTTAATTTTGAAATCGGTGTTTATTTCTCTAAATTAACTTAGTATATTACTTAGGGCCAAAATATAATTTAAGCCGTATAACATATCATCCATTCCTCACCAACAAAAGGGTATGTAATTTTATACATTCTTAACTAATTTTGTTAATTAAATGTCTGTTATTTATACTATCAAAATATAATTTGTTACTCGATGTAATGACCTTTAGATATAATAAAACAATTTATACTTTTATCCGGGCTAAAACAACATTAAACTATTAATTCGGGTAAAAAATAAAATTTAAAATAAGCTAAATATAATTTCTTTAATTTGATTCGTATAATGTACCTCAGATTAAGACAATATATAAATACTATTAATCCGGCCAAAAAAAATACCCATATTACCCTCATTTTAGGAGGATGCATGCCTAAAATATCCACCGACACGGTCCAAAATACCCGCAAAATACACACAGGGACTGTGTTTATTCACATTTTTGAACAATACGCATGTTACACATGCATATATAGTGTAATAAAAAACTGGATATGTTGAACTCACATTCAACATGCGTATTTCTTTTTTAAAAAAATTATAAAAAATATAAATTCGAAGCATGCATATTCCTTTAAAAATTGAAAAAAATAAAAATAACACCCATCTCCATGACACATGCATTACACAAATGTGTGTCTGGTGGTTATTTTGTTCCCTCTCTCCCGTAGTTAGGTATTTTAGGCCGTGGGAGGAGAAATGTGGATATTTTGGTATAACAATTACTTGAATTTGGATAAAAGAAAATAATATATACTATTTATCGATGTTGAAAAGATATTATATAATTGATCCAAACTGGAGAAAAATTAATATCAAAAAATAATTCGACAAATTAAAACAAAATCATAAATATTATTTATTTGGGCTAAAACCACATTATCGTATTTACCTGGAAATAAAAAATTAAAATTAAATTAAATAATAAGTTGAAATTGGTCAGTGTAACAGATCTTGTTAAAATAAAATAATGTAAATTATTGAGTCGGGATAAAACAAAATGGAAAACACAATAATATAAACTATTGAGTCTGGGATAAAACAAAATTAATATTTGGCTAGGTATAATTAGTATAGTATTGGTCGGTACTAAAACTTAACTTTTAATTAAAACATAAATTTGCTTTTTGTAAATACACATGGAAACATTAATAAAAATGTATCATTCAATCAGTAATAACATATTTTTCAAATAACTTTTACTAAAAAAAATCGCAAACATATACGTGTATTAATGTATTTATCATGAAATCGTATCATATCAAAATTTTAAATTAATAAAGTTAAGAATTAAATTTAAATTATTTTTCTAAAAAAAATTATATAATATTTAAAATAATTCCATGCATCCCACGGGTTTTAAACTAATTATTATATTAAACACGAAACACTAAAAGTTTGGTTGATAGTCGGTATGGTACCTTATATATCTACTTAATTACCCTTACTCAATTTTATTTAACTTTATTTTTAATATTCTATATTATAACTCCTTTAATAATTAAACTAAGTTCTAAAAAATTTAAGAAAAAGATATCAAAATATGTGATTATCTCTTCACTCTTAAAACAATACTTTTATTCATTTTCATACACTTTATGTTTCAAAATTTACAAAAATTAGTAAAATTTTATTCATTTTTCTTTATCCTTTTTTCGTTGACTTAAACTTTTTCTTAATATCTCTGACCAAATGATTTATATATTTTATCAATATTACAATTTTAATCAATATATAAAACCAACTCTATATAAATTAAAGCATTAAAATGTTTTTAAATTTACCTGGTATTACTGGGAAAAATATTGAATTCACCCCTGTAATAGTAATTCACAAAATAATTAAATCTTTGTTAAAGGATATTTGTGTATATTTAATTGTGGAATTATATAAATCCAGATAATTTAATATTATAACTAAAAAATCAATACTTAGTTTTTAAAATTCCCATCATATATTGTCTGAATATGAGTAATTTTATTTTAGTAATCCTTTGATTAAAGTCCAGTATGTTGACCTTGACCTATAAGGGCTATAAACACCAGAATAAACGTAGAATTCTTAATTTATTAATCCGTAGTATCAGCATCCAGCGGGGTGCCTGGAAATTGATTAGAAAAATAATCTACGAGGAGTTTAATGATGAACAGAAAGGAGAACATGCCATTGGCCCGCTGCAAAAGCAGCCTTTATAATGGATGGTTAGCGCACTAATACTACGCAAGTAATCCAGATTCGGTCTTTCTAATGTGTGCCCAATTACACACAATAAGCAGTAACTCTCATGAGTTTAGTATATTTTGATTGGTGAAGTTGTTGTAAATACAGGGGATCCATCAATATTTATAATTAGAGGATCAATCAAAATGCATCAAACTGATGAAAGTTAATGTTTATTGTGTGCCCATATTAGAAAACCCGATCAAGATTTACTCTTGATTGTGTTTGTGTACAGTCTCACATCAACTAATTATAGTCTATAATTAGTGGCGTGTGGGGAGCTTCTGATTTCCACGCATTCATCAATAATAGTACTACTATTTAGCACTTTAAACCCCCCGCGACAAGGATCAGTGGATCCGCCATTACATATTTTATTATGGAATGGTGCTCACTTAAAACTCCACTCTTCTTATTAAATAATCTAAACTAATTACCCACTGCAACTTTGTTTAGGTGAAGAATATTTTTGACGCATCGGATGTTGAATAAGGTGTGGCTTATATCAAATACGCTATTGTACATATTAGGATATGAAGATCCTACGTATATAGATGCTCTAAGTTTTTTTTTTGAAACTAGATGCTCTAAGTTGTTAATTATCAACTAGGGGAGGTTTGAAATAAAAGGCGCTCTCCCCCAACATACATTCATAGATTTAAGTTGGCTCCAAATGCTATCCACGCACATCAAATGTTTCTAACAATTGCTTTTAGTCGATTTTTTATGTACATGGAATCGTGATTTTTGTTAAAATATTATTATAAGATGTTGACGGAGGAATTTGGTAGTAATAAAGTTCGAGGTTCGTAGCCGAAAACAAGATATGTGACGACGGTTCTTCGTCGGAAAGCGTGAACAGTTATCGTCAGATTTTATGAACAGTGTTTGATGTTTGTGATTATTGGTGGCTGAGATTGCTCAGGGTTAGTGGTAACTCTTTTGCGCTCTCGCTTCTGACCCCTTACAATTTGCCTACGTATCCCTATTTATAGGGAATCAAGCCAACGTAGTTCTTGGGGAACAAAAAATCAAATGGGCTTAGATCTCTTGTCCCGAGACCCAGTAGGAAACCTACTAGAACCGTCTTCTACTAGCTTTAGGAATGCCTACCGATGAGGCCCAACCACAAAGTCCTAAGGCTCGTCCGCGGCTTCGAAAATTCACGGATAAGGCATCTCTCTGGCCAAGGATAACTCTCCGTTACCAGCTGTTTCTCTAATATGTGGACGCAGGCATAGCCGTGGCTGACCCCAAATGTTGGACGCATCCTTGTCCCCCGGATAAGGAGCCCCTACCAGATTGCAGGACAAGTGATCCCAAGCTTTTGGGTGTAAAGTGCAGGATACTCCGAAGTTTCCTAACGAGGACACCCGTTGACTACAGAGACAGAGCTCCCAAAGCACACACCAAAATTTACCCCACATCCCCAATGGGGAGACCCATTGACTATAGGAGGAGGACTTCTGTCTAGGCATACCCCTGGAGGTCTCTGACCACGGACACCGCCTTCCCGTGGTTGTATTACAGGAAGGAGTTCTTCAATAGAGTAGTTGCAGCAACTAGGTTAGTAATAATAGCCTCATTCTTCCTTGAATCATCCAAAAAATCTGTCAAAGTATCCATGCTGAAATCCCATCCAAGCCATCTCTTCTACTTAGGGCGCGCCCTAGTATCTTCCACAGGCGAGGGACTTGTTCAGATAATTACTCAAAGTCTCTTTCAGCACCTTCAGACGCATTTAACCAACAATCCTTCATAAACATAGGGCGCGCCTTCCCTTATTCAAATGGAGCGCCTATTCCCTTTAAAGAAAGGAAACTCACGCCTTATCTTCTCCTTAATTTTAGGCATACATATCTCAATAATTTTGACCACTCTATCTGATTTTAACTCGAATAATGTTTATACCAATTTTTGGGCATAACAACTACCCCCCAAATTCCAAATGCTATTGAAAATGGGATTATGATTTTTTTTACTCTTTTTTATCAAAATTTGTATAAACTCATGTATTATCAATATTATCTTACAGGGCACGCCTTCAACATGGCACACATTGGAACACATCACTTTATTTTTATTCAAATTCGAATCACTGTGATAATCAAAGAGGGCGCGCCTTAAAGAGGGCGCGTCCTTTGAATTCCAAACGGTTTAAACACAGTTCCCCTTCTTTCTCGAAAATCGTGATCGACGTGATTGATGTGATTGACATTTATTATACGTCATTATTAGCTATAAATACAAGTCACAATCATCATTTTTACTTTTCACTTTACTCTATCTTCTTTTTTACTTACCCTTTCTCTGAAACTCACGACACCAACAGGGTTTAGCTTGCTCGGAATCGGCTTTTCCTTCATCATTTCCCTAACCTTTTCCAGCCAACCTCTCCATCAAATAAAAAGGTACAAGATATATCTTTTCTTTTCATATTTTATTGAGTAGATTATTTGAAATGTTGACATGACTATTTATCTTCTTGAATATATGTGTTCTTGATATATATATGTATATATATATTTGTATATGTATATACGTATGTATTCTGAATCGGTAGTTTAGATCCGCAATCTTTGGATTTTGAATTTCTAATTCATGTTTTTATTATATCAACCGTTACTCTAAGAAACACCCAGAAAATACCAATTTCAATTTTCAAATCCCCCTTTTGTCTCCTTAGATTCAGGAAACACCCGAAACATATCTTTTTGGGAGTAAATGTTTTTTATAATAGAAGCACTGTCTCTGTCGCTCCGTCCTAGCTTAGGGCGCGCCTTTAAAGATATCCGTGATGGATGTTTTTAGTCTTAGATTAAACATATATAATTGGGCGCGCCATCTTCTCAATGCGCACCTTCTACTTATTGCCATTCTCTTTCATATTTTCTTCTTTTTGGACGCGCCCTCAACAACTTTTTCCTTTTATTTTGACAGCTGGCAGACGAGGGTGCGTCTTCTCCCTTTCATCCTTTCAATGAATTTCTCTCAAACCTTGGGATAGATTCTCCTCCCCATACTTACTTCAAACCTCAATCTCCAAACGCTCACCATACTCTCGAATTCTTACACCGAGTGGCGCACCTTGTTCAAGAATCTAAGGAAGGCAAACTAATGGCAGATTCTTCAAACAACTCTTCTTTAGACAATCTCCCTTTGGCTCAGAGAAAGGGAAAAAAGAAACTAATCTCAAAGGAAAAGTCACCACTTTCATAGACGATGATTAATGATTGGCTAGAAGAACTGAATGCAGATAGATATAGAGGCATAGAGATAGGAGTTAACGTGGGAGCTGGACCATCCAAGGTCTCTTACAGAGCAATCTCTCCAAGCTTATCCCCACAAAAACCTCAGGGCGCGCCTGCTTCCCCTAACTCTAAGGGCGCTTCCGAAGAAAATTCCCCACCTTTATGCGATGAGACCAACTTTTTTGATGAAGACACCCTCTAATTCTCTAATTTTCTTGCACATTCTCCTGTTCCCTTTGAGCATTGGGAGATTTCTGATAGTGAAGTAGACCTCGACTGGAGCAAGTATGAAGTATGTTCTGAGGCCGTGAAAAAATGATTTAGAAAAGAGCAGGGGAAATTATTCTGTGTGAGACTTTCATTTAATTGCTCAGATGAACAACTCGAGTGGCTAATGAATTTCTGTTGGGTCTTATTGTGTTTGTAGAAGGGGGGTTGAATACAAACTATACCGAATAATCGAATTTAGTGCGGAATAAAAATGTGAAACAAAATTCAAGTTAAATAAAAATATTATTAAACTTGAAAGGTGTTACAACAACGGTATCGATTACAAGGGATTAATCTCAAATTAATTATCACCAATCTAGAATAAATTCGACATGAACTTTTTCTATTTTTGTAATAAAAAGAATCAAATGATAAACGCAGTTTGAGATTAAGTTCTAGGGATTTTGATCCGCTAGATAGTTACACAAGAACAAGAGAATGATTTCTAGTTGTTTGGATTTAACTTTAAAACTAGAAATGATGATCTTGAAGTTTGCAGATGAAAATGAAATATTTGTGCGGCTGCTTTTCCTTCTGTGTTCTTGGTTGATTTTTTTGGATGATCAATGACTTCTGCTGCTTTTCTTCTTTTATAATTCATTCAACAGACCTACTTGAACTGGCAAGACAATCTGTTAATTGGCATGACAATCGGCAAGATAATCCATTGAGCTAGCAAGACAATCTGTTGAACCACCATGACTTTCGGTGAGATACATGAATGAACTAGCAAGACTATCAAAATGAACTGGTAAGACAATCCTCCTCCAGTATAACTTTCGGTGAGACTATTGAAAATGGCCTGGCATGACAATCGGTATGACAATCCAGATTGTCATGCCAGTTCAATCTCAATTGTCTTACTGAGTTAAAACTGATTTTAATCCAATTATAATTCTGAAAATTCTTAATATTAATTCAGAATTAATTATTCAATTAATTCAAATAATCAATAAATTAATCTTTGTAGATTTAATTTATTTTCTTAATTATTATATGACTTAATTAATTAATAGAGAATTAATACTACTCTTGAACATCAACCATTCTTCTGAAAATCTTCTGAAAATTACTGTCAATTATGAATCAATTCCACCACTTCAATGTTGACACTCGATGTACTATCTGGTTCATGAGTGACTAACTTTCGTGACATTTCTTCATGTCTTGACTTTGATAACTTGATTTTCTTCAGATTAAATCTCTGTAATTATCTGATACCCTGACAAGATCTCTGTCACTTGATTTAATCCACAATCTTGATTTATATCACTGAGGCTTGATCAATTTATTGAACTTCTTCCAGTGAAGAAATTCCTCAAGTCTGTAGATGAACATTGTTTCTGAATCCTTTGACATATGTTACTTTGCGAGATCTCTTTGACGGTAGATCCACTATTTACTTGTTATATTCTTATTTGAGTTGAGTTAAATCCCCGAATAAACAAATAGGCTATGACATATGCCTTTCAATCTCCCCTATTTGTTTGTTAGACAATAACAACAAATATCTAGAGGATAACTCAACTAACAAATAAGAAAAATATATAAACAGAAATGCAAAGTAAATAGCAAAAAAGTTTTGAATAATATTTAACATTTTCCAGATTCCAAATAGATGTTCCTCTAGACTGAACATATCTTCAAGTAGTTTCATCTTCTTTTGTACAACCACATTTCCTGTTGAGAAGCGCATATCTCTCTTGCTTCTCCCCCTATGAGAATCAACTGCTTAAAAAAGATCACCTTCATTTACCACATCTCCCGTACAATAGGATCCGCAGATAAAAACCAATGGTACTTCCTTTTGGAAAACAACTTCTTCCCTTACTAGAAAATCACCTTGTGTTTACCACCTCTCCCGTACAATAGGATCCGTAGTTACAAACAACATGGTGTGGTGTAGTGTACATATGTAGGATCTTTTTCTTCCTCCCTGCTATTTCTCCCCCTTAGTTGAGGAATCCTCCAAACTATTACTTAAGCTTTTATCTCCCCCTTAGAGAAGGAATGTATGCCGTTGTCTGAAGGAGTTCTCATATTTCACTTGGTTGGAAAAGAAATAACAAGTAGTTTCTCTTTCTTCCTCACTGTGAGTGTGTGATTCTGTTTAGTGTACCTCACATGTGTTTCACTCTTCTCACCACTCGTGTTTACACTCATTCTCACAAGTGTATCACTCCTCTCATAGATCCAACATTCAGCTATACCTGCAAGGAAAATCACCTTAGCCATCCTTAAGGAGGTCACAGGTGGTGCAATGGGAGTTCAAAAATCCCCATCCTCGTTAGACTCGTCAGATGAATCTGAGTCATAATCTAAAAGTTGATAGTTTCCCTTTTAGGGTTCCAGATTTAAATTCTGGGAAGGTAAACAATGATCCAAAGAATTTAGCATAAAGATCAAAGTTCCCTTCTAATATCTTTGAAGACATTTCCTTGTGACTCATCAGGTAATATCTGAATCATTGTCAATAAGTGCCGATCTGCGCCTATGTCAGATCCACTATCCGCAGATGCATCCAAGGGATTTAAGCCTGGGGAGGTAGACACTAACCACTGGCATATGGCTTTTGGATCAGTATCCTCTCCTAACACCTGTAAAGGTAATTGGTCCATTAAAGAACCTTGAACAATCGAATCTGACCTTAAAATGGTCAAAACTCTTGTTTTCGTCAACTCATCCTTTGTGTGTGTAACCTTTCCTTATGCATCAAGAATTGTTTATGTTTGAAGTTGTGACACTACATCGGATACTCTGGCCGACAGGCAAATTTCAATAGATGCACCCTATTGAGAGAATGAATCTAGTAACTGTTTTTGTGCATTTGCAGCCATTACATCTTTTTGAGAAGATGTATGGGAGCTAGCAGTTGTCTCAGTTTAAATACTACTCATCTATGTAGGTTACGGAGCTGCTGGGTTGACTTCAGAACCTTTCTTATGTGGTGCACTAAGGCACTATCCCCCTCACGCTCACTCATACTTCATTTTAGTGGTAAGAGAGTATTGGTTGGTTTCGTTTCTGTGTTTGTCTTTACAGTCTGAGATAGATGTTGTGGGTTTTCAACCTCATGACTGTCAATGAAAGAAAGCCACTGGAGACTGAACCTGTATCACTGAACATATGGCACTATAGAGATAAAATGTACTTAAGATCTATAATGAATGAAAATTATACATTTAATCTTTTGAGAGAAATGATGTACAATAGTGATTTCAAAAGATTTTACATGAAATAAGAAATCACTAATGTTGAAAGAAGTTTGAGTTCAATGATAACATTACCAGCTTGCAAACAACCATATCCCTCAGTTAAACCTTTGCTGTTATCTCCAAAGGTAACCAGTGGGCCAGCTTTCTCAACCACATTTGATAGCAGGGCTCTATCTCCGGTATATGTCTTGACGATCCACTGTCAAGAATCCACACTACCGGTTCCACCTGTTTACTGCCCTGCACTACAAATGGATTAGACCTTCTTCGGAACCCAAACTTGGTTGGGTCTGGCATACTTGCAGAATTGGCCTTTGTCAGGCAAAACAACATTCTTAATTTTCATGTACTCAACTTTCTCAATGACTGGACATTTTACCTTGTAAACAGCCTTAACAAATTTCTGTTTAGGCTTAGGCACAAATGTCTCCTTTTTAGCCTTAGAATGACTAGCAGTCTTAGACCTATCATGCTTTCTATTATTCACATGCTGACGAGGAGTAGTCTTATCACTAGAAACATGCTTACCATTAAAATAAGCATACATTAAATTGAAAGCACAAGACATACAATTAGCAACACCACATGCTTTATGAGATGGATTAACAACAGGCAAAATATGTATGGTAGACATGGCAGTTTTGTTATCCAACTCATGTGTGTCTGAGTTAATCTCAGTTGCTTTCACAACTTTGACTGGGACTTTCGACACACTTGGCTTGGAAACAACCTTCTCATTAACATGATCTTTAGCACGTATTTCTTCTTGAATAATAGAGGAGGTCGCATCAATTGGTTCAACAATTGATGCTTTATAGAGGGGTTTATCAACACCCTTAAGCACATGTGATACTTCCCTACCTTTAGCACAGACATGAGGAGGGGAGTTTATGCCTTATTCTCCAATAGCAGCATTGTAATCATAACCTATTCCAGATGTTTGATTAACAGCTTGTTTACTGTAGAACTCTTTAGCATTCGAACAAGAATTGAAGTAGGTTTTAACCTTAGTCTCAAGACCGGTGATCTTGTCTTTGAGAATAGTTTCGATTTGTCTATAACAGTTAACTCTATTCTCTAGAAAAGATACTTGTTCTTTTAACTTGTCTTGATTAATGTGCACAAGTCTTAATTCATTGACCTCTTTCTCAAGGTCTTTGATCTTGACTTAACAGTTCATTATCACGACGAGCACAATCTAAGGAACCTCCTAGATAATAAACTAATTCAGCATCAGTAAATTTTACCTCTTTTCTTGATGATGAAGCTTTTCCATCAATAGCCATAAGAGCAAGATTCCCTTCTTCTTCATCTTCACTATCATTATCATCCCAGCTTCTTTCCTTTGCTAGATAAGCCCTTTCAGAGTTACTCTTCTGATTTGAATCATGAGAGTTCTTCCTTACTTGCTTTGGCTTCCCGCATTCTGTGGCAAAGTGTCCTAACTCATTGCAGTTATAGCATCTAATGGTGCTCCGATCAACCATCCCTATTTTGTATCCACCACTACTGGTATTAGAGGATGAAGATCCACCTGTCTGGAATCTGTTGTAGTTGGACTTGTACTTGAACTTGGAATTTCTCTTGAATCTGACATTGGAGAATCTCTTGACAATTTGGGCCATTGACTCATCTTCCAATTGCTCCAGCTCTTCCAAGTAGTAAAAATCATCACTGGATTGATTTGTAGTAGGAGGATCATATTCTGCTACTAATACATTTTCCTCAGCCTTGGAATACCATACCATTCTCTCTAACTGTTAAGATTGTTGTTGTTGTTGACCTTCAGCTACTAGAGCAGTAGATATGCTGACCACTCTATCTTTCCCGTAGACTTCCTTCTGCTGAATCTGCTCCAACTCAAAGGTTTTTAACACACCATAGAGTCTATCCAAAGAAATCTCACTCAGATCTCTAGCTTCTCTTATGGCAGTGATTCTATGTTCAAGATGAGTTGGCAGTGTTAAAAGGAACTTTTTGTTGATCTCTCTGATTGAATAATATTTTCCATTTATGTTCAGGTTGTTGATCAATGCATTGTACCTCTCAAACACTTCAGTAATTCCTTCTCTGGATTGGATTTAAATGTTCATACTCAGAGGTTAGGATCTCTAACTTGTTCTCCCTAACTTCCTCTGTGGCTTCATTAATCACCTCAATAGTTTCCCACATGTGTTTGGAATTTTTACAGTTCATCACATGTCTGTTCATCAAGGGATCAAGGGAATCAACTAAAATTAATTGAAGGCTGGTATCCAAAGAGGCTTCTTCTTTTTCAGCAGGAGAAAAATCCTCACGCTCTTTTGTATAGGTTCTAGCCTTGGTAATTACAACATCATCTTCTATCACCTCTGGTTCAATAACCATCGGAATTTTTGGACCCTTCTTTAACAAGTTCAGATATTTGGGATTTGCAACTTGTAAAAACAAGAGCATCTTCTTCTTCCACATAATATAATTTTCTTTATCAAATAGTGGAATTTTAACAGTTCCAACTTTTTGTGAAGTCATTATGAATTTTTGAATAAATAAAAATTCAAGGAGTTGAAAATCACAAAAGTCTAGGATCTTGATTTGTTCGTTAATCAGAAGGCTCTGATACCAATTGTTGGGTCCCAATGTGTTTGTAGAAGGGGGGGTTGAATACAAACTATACCGAATAATCGAATTTAGTGCAGAATAAAAATGTGAAACAAAATTCAAGTTAAATAAAAATATTATTAAACTTGAAAGGTGTTACAACAACAATATCGATTACAAGGGATTAATCTCAAATTAATTATCACAAATATAGAATAAATTCGACATGAACTTTTTCTATTTTTGCAATAAAAAGAATCAAATGCTAAACGCAATTTGAGATTAAGTTCTAGGGATTTTGATCCGCTAGATAGTTACAGAAGAACAAGAGAATGATTTCTAGTTGTTTGGATTTAACTTTAAAACTAGAAATGACGATCTTGAAGTTTGCAGATGAAAATGAAATATTTGTGCGGCTGCTTTTCCTTCTGTGTTCTTGGTTGATTTTTTTGGATGATCAATGACTTCTGCTGCTTTTCTTCTTTTATAATTCATTCAACAGACCTACTTGAACTGGCAAGACAATCTGTTAATTGGCATGACAATCGGCAAGACAATCCATTGAGCTAGCAAGACAATCTGTTGAACCACCATGACTTTCGGTGAGACAATTGAATGAACTAGCAAGACTATCAAAATGAACTGACAAGACAATCCTCCTTCCAGTATAACTTTCGGTGAGACTATTGAAAATGGCCTGGCATGACAATCGGTATGACAATCCAGATTGTCATGCCAGTTCAATCTCAATTGTCTTACTGAGTTAAAACTGATTTTAATCCAATTATAATTCTGAAAATTCTTAATATTAATTCAGAATTAATTAATCAATTAATTCAATTAATCAATAAATTAATCTTTGTAGATTTAATTTATTTTCTTAATTAAATTATATGACTTAATTAATTAATAGAGAATTAATACTACTCTTGAACATCAACCATTCTTCTGAAAATCTTCTGAAAATCACTGTCAATTATGAATCAATTCCACCACTTCAATGTTGACACTCGATGTACTGTCTGGTTCATGAGTGACTAACTTTCGTGACGTTTTTTCATGTCTTGACTTTGATAACTTGATTTTCTTCAGATTAAATCCCTGTAATTATCTGATACCCTGACAAGATCTCTGTCACTTGATTAAATCCACAATCTTGATTTATATCACTGAGGCTTGATCAATTTATTGAACTTCTTCCAGTGAAGTAATTCCTCAAGTCTGTAGATGAACATTGTTTCTGAATCCTTTGACAGATGTTACTTTGTGAGATCTCTTTGACGGTAGATCCACTATTTACTTGTTACATTCTTATTTGAGTTGAGTTAAATCCCCGAATAAACAAATAGGCTATGACATATGCCTTTCAATTTCTACGATATGGAGGGTATATGGGCACACCCTCTCAGTATGATGCGTCCCCATATCTTCAACTATGACAAGAACTTTAGAATCCCCAGAATGGTCACAAGTCTGAAGCTGGTATTCTTAGGTGTGGGCGCGCCTCTCCATCCTTATCTGAGGGATGTGATTGAGTTATATGATCTAGCGCTCCTTCAATTATCCCCAATAGCTATAAGCTTGTCTTGGCCCTGTACATTATATACATGGATCTAGGGTTTCCTTCACCCACCATGGAAGAAGTCAGCCATTTCTTCAGTCTCAGAAAATCTGATCATGGCTACTATTATTTGGTGGTGGATAAATAACATAATAAGAAAAGCTTTTCATCTGGGAAGGTCAGTCATGAGAAAGGGTGGAAGGAGAACTTTTTCCATTTGTATGACGTCCCTAGAATCAGAATACTGTTCAATTGAGAACCAAGTAAGGGCGCGCCTTACTTATTTCTTTCTATTTTCAAATTTTTCTTATTCTCATGCTATTTCTTCCTCCTGCATCAGACAAGCCTTCTGTGCAAGAGCTTGAGGGAGCGCCCAAATCTCGGGCAGAAGTTATACTCAAGATTATTGCAGAGAGATGGAACTTAAATATGCTTATTATAGAGTCCAACTTAATGCAAGTCGGCATACTGTCTAACCTCGTTGAGACTAAATGTAAGTATACAGAGTTTAGGAAAGGCGTCCCCATTGCTCGTGTTATAGAAGTTGACAGTGATGAAGAGGAGGGTGAAGAAGATGAGGAGGACAATACTACTCAGAATGATCCTCCTTTAGGTTTCAATATGATAGTACTTGTTGGGGCGCGCCTTCCCTTTAGGACACGCCCTCTTTGTATTTTATTTGTTGTGGTCTTAAACCTTTATTTATCCAAATACTACTTGTTGCATTTTATTCATCTATCTGCTTGTTCTGCATATCATTAAGTAAGTGTGCATCATAGAAGTGTATTGTTACTTCCTTAATAGTCACTTTATCTTGGATGGGCGCATCCCATACTTTAGGTGTGCCTCTTTACTGTGTTTACTAATACAGTAAATTATAGAAGGGGGGTTAAATGTAATTCTGGCTTCTTTTTCAATTTTAAGAACAGTTCTGCTATAAATATATAACTGTGTTTGATTCAGAATTGGTGCGGAATGAAAGTAGTAAAGAAAATAAATCACAAAGTAATCAAATACAAGTGTTTAAAAACTTTCTGGTGGATTAAAATTTTCCACCAGAGATATATATTAAGTAGATAACTTTGTGTTACAATGTTGTACACAGCTGCTTACAAGTTAAACTACAAGAACATAGATATTCTTTACAGATTTTGCCTTATCTATTTCTCTGGTCATTGCTGTAACGACCGAGAAATTACGTTTGTATTATATTATAATAATGATAAATTATATGTATTATTATGTGATTAAATGTGTTAAGTCATTAAACCCTAACTGCTATGTGTTATGTGTTGGCTATTTTGATCCAAACGTGTTTTGGATATTTATTGAGCATTTTATCGTCAGTTATATATTTTATATCAAAACCCGTACAGCTCAAAACTATGTTTTAAAAGCCCGTATTTCAAACAAAATCATTGGCCCTATTTTATTTAAAATACCCTATACCATATCGCTATTCTGAACCCCTAGACGTTTTGCAAATTGACCTTTTTCGCGAAAAACGCCTTTTCGGACCCCTTCGGGGACCAAAAACCCCACAAAAATTTCATTTTTATTTTTATATGATCATGAAATTATCATATATCATTTTTCTTTGTATTTTTGTAATATTCACAATTTTTGGGAATTTTTAGCATTTATTTTGTAATTATTGGATATTTAAAAATTCAATATTAATACCCAAAAATTATAAAAATTGGGGCCAAATATTTTTATTAGGAGTGTAATTAGACCCTTAATTTTACTTAGGGGTATTATTTTCATAAATATAAAAACCTGATTTACTATTAATTAAATCAGTTAATTATAATTAAAAATCAGAAAAATAAAAAGAAAATTAGAAAGGGAATTAGGGTTAGGGTTTGTGAAGAACAGAGCAGGAGGATCAAAGCTGATTTTCATCCTGATTCCGGAGTCCAAATCGAGCGTGTGAGTACTCGTTTTGAAGCTTATGATCTGTAGTTTTCGATTATGTAATTGTTTTTTATGTTTGATTGATTGAATTGAAATTTGTATTTTCGGGTTTAATTTCTTGAATTCGGGTTTGCAGTTCTGTTAATTGTTTGATGATTCTGTTAGCATAGACGTTTAGATCGTCGGATAGGGAATCGAGTGTTTGCGCCTCGCCGAAAACCGTCGCTGGATTCTGGGACGGTGACGGCTGTTCTTCGTGACCCGATAACCCGAGGTCGACCCGGTTTGCAACCCGGAAACGACCCGGGTTTGATCCTTCAGAACCCAAACTCTGTTCTGATTTTGTGTTTTTGAGTAATTAATTAATTATTTATATTTTAGTAATTAAAATCAGTTTTTAATAATTCTAAAAATTAATTAAAAATTAGTTTTAAATTCTGAAAAATAGTATTATTAATTTCTAAATTATTTTATTAAATTATAAATTCAAATTTATTTATTTAATTAATTATTTATATAATTATTTATTAATTATCTAATTAATTAATAATTGGGTAATTAATTAATAATTAGGTAATTAATTAATAAATAAGAATTAGAAATAATTAAGTGATATGATTAATAATCTAATAATTAGTTAATAATGCGAATAGTAATTCGATAATTAGAATTAGTATTCGAGCGATAGTTATTCGAATAATATTGCGGTAATTATTTATAGCGTATAATTAAATATCGGTAACTAATTGATTAGCGAATCGTATGAGTTTCAATAATAATATAATAGTTCGATAATTATGCGAGAATTACGAGTAGCTCGTAGTTATACGAGTGATTAATCGTTAAGTTGGTTTATAATTCGAGTAATTCATAGTTATTCGATAAGTAGCGTATCGGTTAATTAAATCGATTGATTATTTGTAAATAATCGATTTGATCGAATAAGTAATAATAATTTATAATAAATAATAATAATTCCTAATAATTAGGGATTAATTATTTTAAAATATAATAATTATTAATTAATTATTTAAAAATATAATTAAGGATTGTTTAATTATAATTAATTATTTATAAATTAATTATTAATTAATTAAATCTTGTTTAATTCATAATAATTCAACCGTTATTCCGATTTGAGCGAAACGAAGACCCCTAGACTAAGAAAAATGAGACGAATTCAATAAAAATAGTTGTAAGTTATAATTTCTTCCGAAAAAGAGTGGTTTGGTGATAATTAACAGTTCGAAGGTCCTAATAGGGGTATAATTGGGTCGAATAAATCTCGAAAAATTATAACAAAATCATATAAGGCTAGTTAATGCAGGTATGAGTCTAGAATCGATTCTAAAAATAATTATAAGTCTAAAAAAATTGATTATGTGCTTTATGTGCTACGTGCTTTACGTGATTATATGAATATATATGCTGTATAAATGTATGTGTATATATGCGAGTCAGATAGAAACGCATGGGTAGACTGATAAGGTTGCGTGATATCAATTCAAGATACACGTATATAGTAAGTTATCTAAACATCTATCTTTCCATGATTGGTCCAGTGTTAGCAAGGCAGAGCAAGCTAGGATCAGAAGACGGTGAGTTGAACCAGATTAAGTACGCGCAAAGCAAGTTTTTCTCCTATTCTAAATTCAGAATAGTGATTTATATTTCCTTTTATCATATCAGTTACCTTTGATAATCATTGTTCATATACACCGTTACCCATTTATTAATGCTTGTTTCAATTTCATTTCAATTCTTGATTCACCCAATTTATTGAATTCCCTATTCATATTTCAATTCTTTTACCCTTGTTACATATACTCTGGTATATCCTGGTGTTGGGATATATCAAAAGCATTCCGATTGTTCCGGATGCTAAGCCTTGGACTGGATGGTTACTATACGGGTTGGGTTTTACCCAGATCATTATTTAATAGGCCATAGTTGCCTGAGTACTCTTTATGTTGGTTGGGTCTATGCAGTTGGGTATAGATCCGCACTATATTCTGTCTGATCAGCAGGTTATAGTGCATATGTTGGTTCTTGTTTCCAGTCTTGTTAATTTGGTACTCGCCAGCATTGGCAAATTACTATCCTATACAGATTCAGATGGTTGTTTCAACCAGCAGCTTATTGGTTCACCTGTTTCTCTCTTATACTATATATATTGTTGCAGGCTTGTGGAGAAATTTTGGCTCATCCCCTTTTATTGTTATTCCTATTATTTTACAGTTAAGGTAGAGAATGAAACCCATCAGGACCCGCGTAGTCAAGAAGCGAGTCAAGCAGCGGGACCCTCTTTTACCAAGAGTGTTCCTTCCCATTCCCGAAGAGAGCTTTGAATTGCCAGATCAGGTGTAGCAGGATAAGTAGTAATGTTGGGTTTAATAAAAGTCTTGTGTAGTTTGAATAAAAGTTGTGTGGTGAGATTGTAGATAGAATAAAGTTTTGTAGCAAAGAGAGTTCTTGAGACAGGTTTTATTTATTTGAGTTTGTAATAAAGTGTAGTATGTGGTTCTTGTTTTCAACTCAAGCCTTAAAAGATCCTGAGTAGTGATAGTTCGGGGTAATTATTATATTTATATTCCACTTGTGCAGGTTTAGTTATAGTTGTTGTTAATAATGTCCCAAATCTATACCCCAGATTTGGAGGGTGTTATAGTTGGCATCGGAGCTTATGTTTGACCTTTGAAAACAAGAACGTTAGGGCTAAGATAAGATAGGAAAATGAGATAGGATAAAAGTAAGAGTGTTAGGATTGTCTGTTTATGTGATTAGAACTTATGAGTTTTAGGATTGTGATTTGATTGTTTTTGTGTTATTATTGTTATGTATATTAGATGGCTTCTTTATCATCGTCTACGGAGCAGACCGAGACAGATCCAGTGGTTGCACCGGTATTAGCCCCAGTGTCAGAGCAGATCTTACCTCCATTGCCACCACCTCCACCATTGCCACCTGGACCTGCTCCAGAGATACCACCTCCCCCAGAGGTACCAGGTTTTACAGATTATTTTCCATATTTTGAGCCAGAGATACCAGATTTTCCACCATTAGAGTTTTCGATGTTCGATATTCCTGACATGGTTGATCTTCCACAGTGGGAGGATTTAGAGCCTCAGATTCCTATGCCACCAGTTGAGATTCCAGAGATGCCACAGATGGAGCCAGAGGCAGAGCCGCCAGTGTATGCACCTATGGAGCAGCCTGTCTTATTCCCTGCCCCATTAGCCATTTATGCACCTGTTCCTGGAATTTATCAGTTTCCTCAGCCAGAGTTTATGGATGAGATAGTGGTAGATGGACCATTACCTTCCCGAGGTTCTAGCACGGATCTTCGTGAGCATCATACAGTGACTTATCAGCGCTTTCAGGCGGAGAGAGAGGAGAGGATTCGATGGCAGAACCAGTACAGAGAGATCCTTGGATTGTATGAGACGCAGGCAGATGGTCCTGTCAGAGCATTACGTCCAGATTATATACTGAGAGAGAGGCTATATCAGATTCACCGGATTAGTTCTCAGCAGCTTATGGATTTGAGACAGCAGGATCTTAGTGCGAAGACAGCATATCGTAGAGCATTGGGACTTACCGAGGCAGTGCTAGAGGCATTGCAGGAGGAGTTGAGCCACGTGCCACCAGGAATTTGAGACTAGCAGATCGAGGAGTGTTGTATCATGTACATTTTGTAGATAGAGGCAACATAGTATTGTATGACTAGTTTGTATGGGTGTAGCTACGGACTTTGACTGATAGTAGTAGCAGTACGACTGTTATATCATAGGTTTTTGTATCAAGCACTGACACCTGCAGCTGGTGTTCTACCTATATATATGAGATGGTCTTTTGCACATTTTTTTTATTTTATTTCCAGTCGTTTAAGCATTTACATTTATTTCATTACCATTGCATATTTACAAATGTTGTTTTATTTACGATCATGTTGTACCCTTATGTTTTCAAAAAAAAAATTTAAAGTATTAAAAAAAAATATTTTTATTTACACATTATACTGTTTTATTTATTTAGCTATTTAATAAGCTGTTTTATTTTTCCAAATCAACTGTTTTAATACATGTTTAATATACTGTTATTAAAGAAGACCCATTGTTTATTTACCAGAAAGATGACACCTAAAAGAAAAGTACAACCCGACTCATCAAATGGAAACACCGAGGGCCAAAACAATAATAATCAGATGGATCATATGTTTAATCTCATGCAACAACAGGATGTTGATGATACAACAACAAATGCAGCAGCAACAACAGCAGTTCCAGCAACAGATGTTACAGCAAGCCGCTCATCCAGGACATCAAGTACCACCAGCAGCACCTACGGTCACTTTCAAGCAATTTCAGTCGGTAAAGCCTCCGGAATTTATGGGTTCCACGGATCCTACAAAAGCGAGAGCTTGAATGAAAGAGATGGAAAAGGTTTTTTCGTTGGTGAAGGTTGAGGAAGAACAGAAGACGGATTTTGCTAGCTACTTTCTGAAAGGCGAAGCCAATTACTGGTGGGAATCGAAGAAAGCTTTGGAAGGAGAAGGTGTGGTGACCTGGGATAGATTCACTAATCTTTTCTTGAAGAAATATTTTCCTCATTTTATGAAGAACCAGATGGAGATCAAGTTCCTGGAGCTGAAGCAAGACAACTTATCAGTGGCGGATTACGAGACCAAGTTCACTGAATTGGCTAGATTTGTTCCAGAGCAAGTGGATACGGATGAGAAGCGGGCCAAGAGATTCCAACAAGGACTGAAACCATGGATTCGTAGCAGAGTAGCTGTGTTTGAACTAACAACTTATACGGCTGTTGTTCAGAAGGCTATGATTATTGAAGGTGAAAGTGAAGCAGCTCAGAAAGAGAAAGGACCAGGAAATTTTCAGAATCGTTTCAACAAAAGGCCGGGATTTCAAGCTCGAGGAAAAGTAAACTTTAGGAGACCAGAACAAAACAACCAGAGGATGGGTAATCGACTTCCTGCCCCAACGCAGCAAAGGCTTATTCGACCGCCTATACCTGATTGCAGAACGTGTGGTAAAAAGCATACGGGAATTTGTAACAAGCCAAATGTCACGTGTTTTAAGTGCAAGCAAAGGGGACACTATTCTGGAGAATGTCCGACGGGAAAAGCAGAAGTTACTTGTTTCTAATGTGGGAGAAAAAGACATATTGCCAGAGACTGCAGAGGAGTTGCAATGGCCACTAGTATTCCAAGGGTTTTAGCATTACCTCCACGTCCACTACCACAACAAAATCAGCCCAGAGCAAGGACTTTCAATATGTCAATGAAGGAAGCGGTACAGAGTCCGAATGTGGTTGCAGGTACAGTCCCTGTAAATTCCGTAAATGCTCTAGTATTGATTGATTCAGGAGCTACTAGATCTTTTATTTCTGAAGATTTTATCTCTAAGATAGATTGTGAGGTTCAGTGGTTAGATGAAGTGTTAGTCATAAAATTAGCGAATGATGATCAGGTTGCAGTAGATCGAGTATGCCCGAGTTGTGATATTGAGATAGGGAGATGTCATTTTTCAGTTGATTTGATACCTTTTAGGCTAGGGGAGTTTGATGTTATTTTAGGAATGGATTGGCTATCTAGTAATAATGCTCAGATTGATTGTGCAAATAAGAAAGTGAAATTGCAAACTGAAGAAAATGAAACGGTAATATTTGAAGGTGAGAAGCAAAAGCAGAAATTCTTATCAATAATGCAGACGAGAAGATTGCTATGCCAAGGATGTCAAGCTTATTTAGCCTATGTACGGGATACTGACAAGGGTAATCCGAAGATTGAAGATATTCCTGTAGTTTGTGAGTTTCTTGATGTTTTTCCAGACGAACTACCAGGACTTCCACCAGATCGAGAAATCGAGTTCACTATTGACTTGGTGCGAGGGACTGAACCAATCTCGAAAGCTCCATATCGAATGGCACCTATTGAAATGAGGGAATTAGCAAAGCAGTTGCAAGAACTTCTCGACAAAGGAATCATAAGGCCAAGTGTATCCCCATGGGGCGCACCAGTATTGTTCGTGAAAAAGAAGGATGGTAGTATGCGACTGTGTATTGATTATCGTGAGCTGAACAAGTTAACTATCAAGAATAAATATCTTTTACCTCGCATCGATGATTTATTTGATCAACTAAAAGGAGCAGCATGGTTTTTGAAAATCGACTTACGATCAGGCTATCATCAGTTAAAGATCAAGGCCGAAGATATTCCAAAGGCAGCGTTCAGAACGAGGTACGGACACTATGAATTTCTTGTGATGGCTTTTGGATTGACGAATGCACCTGCAGCGTTTATGGATTTGATGAATCAAGTATTCAAGAAGTATTTGGATAAGTTTATCATTGTATTTATTGATGACATCTTGATCTACTCAAAGACAGAAGAAGAACATGCAACGCATTTAAGAACAACATTGGAGATATTACGAAAGGAGCAGCAAAATTTTCAAAATGCGAATTTTGGTTGAAAGAAGCACAGTTTCTAGGGCATATCATCAGTAGGGAAAGTATTCAAGTTGATCCAGCAAAGATTGAAGCTGTGTTGAATTGGGAAAGACCAAAGACGCCGACAGAAGTTCGAAGTTTCTTAGGATTGGCAGGATATTATCGAAGATTTGTCAAAGATTTTACGAAGATAGCTACACCGCTGACCAAGTTAACTCGAAAAAGTGAAAAGTTTGAATGGGATGGTAAGTGTGAGGAAAGTTTTCAAGAGTTGAAGAATCGGTTGGTGACCGCACCAGTATTAGTACTGCCAGAAGAGCAAGGAAATTTTGTCATATACAGTAACGCTTCGTATCGCGGGCTAGGATGTGTGTTGATGCAACATGGTAACGTCATTGCGTATGCTTCGAGATAACTTAAACCTCATGAGCAGAAATATCCTACGTATGATCTGGAATTGGCAGCAATTTTATTTGCATTGAAGCTTTGGAGACATTATTTGTACGGTGAAAATGCGAAATCTATACGGATCATAAAAGTCTGAAGTATATCTTCACGCAAAAGGAACTGAACATGCGACAACATCGATGGCTGGAATTGATTAAAGATTATGATGTTACAATCATTTATCATCCAGGAAAAGCAAATGTTGTAGCGGATGCGTTGAGTAGAAAAGAAAGATTGAATCGATTAACTTCATACGAAGAATTGGTTAAGGAATTTGACAAATTGGAAATCGAGATTCGTATTCCCCATGAATCTGCAAGAACTATCTACGCTATGACTTTCCAACCAGGGTTGCTAGAAAAGATTCGCCGTTGTCAAGATGAAGTGATGAGTCAAGACGACGACTTAACGGGAGAAGAGATTACAACTCAGAAAGATGATGAAGGAATTTTATGTTTTGCGTCAAGAATCTGGATCCCTAACGTGGCAGAATTAAAAGAAGAAATTATGCGAGATACGCACAATTCGAAGTATTCCATTCATCCAGGAAGCACAAAAATGTATCGCGATTTAAAGGAAAACTTTTGGTGGCCGAATATGAAGAAGGAAATAACAGAATGGGTGAGTAAATGCTACACATGCCAGCGAGTTAAAGCAGAACATCAACGTCCGAGTGGGTTATTGCAACCGTTAGACATTCCAGAATGGAAATGGGAACATCTGGCGATGAATTTCGTAGTGGGACTTCCAAGGACGAAAGCAAATTACGATGCAATTTGGGTTATTATTGATCGATTGACGAAATCATCACATTTTCTTCCGATTAATGAAAGATTTTCACTGGACAAGTTAGTACACTTATATCTTAAAGAAATTGTGATGCGTCATGGAGTACCAGTATCGATTGTATCGGATCGAGATCCTCGTTTCAATTTAAGATTTTGGAGACAATTCCAAGAATGTCTAGGAACGAAGTTGAACATGAGTACAACCTATCATCCGCAAACCGATGGTCAGAGCGAAAGGATAATCCAAATGATTTAAGACATGCTACGAGTTTGTGCGATCAATTTTGAAGGTAGTTGGGATGAACATTTACCCATAGTGGAATTTTCTTATAATAATAGCTATCACGCCAGTATTGGAATGCCACCGTATGAAGCACTATATGGGAGAAAATGCAGATCACCAGTGCATTGGGATGAAGTTGGAGAACGCAAGATTTTGGGTCCAGAATTAATTCGGCAGACAAAAGAAAAGATTGAACTTATTCGAAAACGAATCGAGGCAGCGCAAAACAGGCAAAGCAAATATGCAGACCAAGCAAGGAAGAATATGGACTATCAGGAAGGAGAACACGTATTGCTCAAAATATCGCCATGGAAAGGATTGACCAGATTTGGCAATAAAGGGAAATTGAAGCCACGATATGTTGGACCATTTGAAATTTTGAAGAAAATTGGGAAGGTTGCGTATGAATTAGCTTTACCACCTCATATGCAGCACATTCACAACGTATTTCATGTATCCATGCTTAAGAAGTACAATCCTGATACAAGGCATGTAATAGAGTATGAACCAGTAGAACTTCAGGCAGATTTGCCGTATGTAGAGCAGCCGATAAGGATTCTAGATCGGCAAGAGAGGGTATTAAGAAATAAGTCTGTGTCATTAGTGAGAGTCTTGTGGAGAAACCCAGTGGTTGAAGAATCAACCTGGGAGCTTGAGAGTGAAATGTTAGAAAAGTATCCTCAGTTATTTGCATAGTGTGATTCTGAGGACAGAATCCTGTTAAGGGGGGGAGAATCTAACGACCGAGAAATTACGTTTGTATTATATTATAATAATGATAAATTATGTGTATTATTATGTGATTAAATGTGTTAAGTCATTAAACCCTAACTGCTATGTGTTATGTGTTGGCTGTTTTGATCCAAACGTGTTTTGGATATTTATTGAGCATTTTATCGTAGTTATATATTTTATATCAAAACCCGTACAACTCAAAACTATGTTTTAAAAGCCCGTATTTCAAACAAAATCATTGGCCCTATTTTATTTAAAATGCCCTATACCATATCGCTATTCTGAACCCCTAGACGTTTTGCAAATTGACCTTTTTCGCGAAAAAACGCCTTTTCGGACCCCTTCGGGTACCAAAAACCCCACAAAAATTTCATTTTTATTTTTATATAATCATGAAATTATCATATATCATTTTTCTTTGTATTTTTGTAATATTCACAATTTTTGGGAATTTTTAGCATTTATTTTGTAATTATTGGATATTTAAAAATTCAATATTAATACCCAAAAATTATAAAACTTGGGGCCAAATATTTTTATTAGGAGTGTAATTAGACCCTTAATTTTACTTAGGGGTATTATTTTCATAAATATAAAAACCTGATTTACTATTAATTAAATCAGTTAATTATAATTAAAAATCAGAAAAATAAAAAGAAAATTAGAAAGGAAATTAGGGTTAGGGTTTGTGAAGAACAGAGCAGGAGGATCAAAGCTGATTTTCATCGTGATTCCGGAGTCCAAATCAGTCGTGTGAGTACTCGTTTTGAAGCTTATGATCTAGTAGTTTTCGATTATGTAATTGTTTTTGATGTTTGATTGATTGAATTGAAATTTGTATTTTCGGGTTTAATTTCTTGAATTCGGGTTTGCAAGTTCTGTTAATTGTTTGATGATTCTGTTAGCATAGACGTTTAGATCGTCGGATAGGGAGTCGATTGGCACCAGTTTCGCGTTCGTTGGCTTCCGTTTCGTGCTCGCCGGAGAACTGCCGCCGCCGCCGTGTTCTTCGTGTTTCCGGCCGCGTTTCGTCGAGAGGAGGACGAGGGAAGGAGGAGGAAGGTGCTGGGAGCGTCGTTGTAGTTGCTGTGCTTCGAAACCGTAGAAGAACGAGCCTGGAATCGAGTGTTTTGCGCCTCGCCGGAAACCGTCGCCGTCGCCGGATTCTGGGACGGTGACGACTGTTCTTCGTGACCCGATAACCCGAGGTCGACCCGGTTTGCAACCCGGAAACGACCAGGGTTTGATCCTTCAGAACCCAAACTCTGTTCTGATTTTGTGTTTTTGAGTAATTAATTATTTATTTATATTTTAGTAATTAAAATCAATTTTTAATAATTCTAAAAATTAATTAAAAATTAGTTTTAAATTCTGAAAAATAGTATTATTAATTTCTAAATTATTTTATTAAATTATAAATTTCAAATTTATTTATTTAATTTAATTATTATTATCTAATTATTTATTAATTATCTAATTAATTAATAATTGGGTAATTAATTAATAATTAGGTAATTAATTAATAAATAAGAATTAGAAATAATTAAGTGATATGATTAATAATCTAATAATTAGTTAATAATGCGAATAGTAATTCGATAATTAGAATCAGTATTCGCGCGATAGTTATTCGAATAATATTGCGGTAATTATTTATAGCGTATAATTAAATATCGGTAACTAATTGATTAGCGAATCATATGAGTTTCAATAATAATATAATAGTTCGATAATTATACGAGAATTGCGAGTAGCTCGTAGTTATACGAGTGATTAATCGTTAAGTTGGTTTATAATTCAAGTAATTCATAGTTATTCGATAAGTAGCGTATCGGTTAATTAAATCGATTGATTATTTGTAAATAATCGATCTGATCGAATAAGTAATAATTTGTAATAAATAATAATAATTCCTAATAATTAGGGATTAATTATTTTAAAATACAATAATTATTAATTATTTAAAATATAATTAAGGATTGTTTAATTATAATTAATTATTTATAAATTAATTATTAATTAATTAAATCTTATTTAATTCATAATAATTCAACCGTTAGTCCGATTTGAGCGAAACGAAGACCCCTAGACTCAGAAAAATGAGACGAATCCAATAAAAATAGTTGTAAGTTATAATTTCTTCCGAAAAAGAGTGGTTAGGTGATAATTGATAGTTCGTAGGTCCTAATAGGGGTATAATTGAGTCGAATAAATCCTGAAAAATTATAATAAAATCAGATAGGACTAGTTAATGCAGGTATGAGTCTAGAATCGATTCTAAAAATAATTATAAGTCCAAAAATTAATTATGTGCTTTATGTGCTACGTGCTTTACGTGATTATGTGAACCTATGTGCTATATAAATGTATGTGTATATATGCGAGTCAGATAGAAACGCATGGGTAGACTAATAAGGTTGCGTGATATCAATTCAAGATACACGTATATAGTAAGTTATCTAAATGACTATCTTTCCATGATTGGTTCAGTGTTAGCAAGGCAGAGCAAGCTAGGATCAGAAGACGGTGAGTTGAACCAGATTAAGTACGCGCAAGGCAAGTTTTTTCCCCTATTCTAAATTCAGAATAGTGATTTATATTTCCTTTTATCATATCAGTTACCTTTGATAATCATTGTTCATATACACTGTTACTCATTTATTATTGCTTGTTTCAATTTCATTTCGATTCTTGATTTCACCCAATTTATTGAATTCCCTGATCATATTTCAATCCTTTTTACCCTTGTTACAGATACTCTGGTATATCCTGGTATTGAGATATATCAAAAGCATTCCGATTGTTCCGGATGCTAAGCCTTGGACTGGATGGTTACTATACGGGCTGGGTTTTACCCAGACCATTATTTAATAGGCCATAGTTGCCTGAGTACTCTTTATGTTGGTTGGGTCTATGCAGTTGGGTATAGATCCGCACTATATTCTGACTGATCAGCAGGTTATAGTGCATATGTTGGTTCTTGTTTCCAGTCTTGTTCATTTGGTACTCGCCAGCATTGGCAAATTACTATCCTATACAGATTTAGATGGTTGTTTCAACCAGCAGCTTATTGGTTCACCTGTTTCTCTCTTATACTATATATATTGTTGCAGGCTTGTTGAGCAATTTTGGCTCATCCCCTTTTATTGTTATTCCTATTGTTTTACAGTTAAGGTAGAGAATGAAACCCATCAGGACCCGCATAGTCAAGAAGCGAGTCAAGCAGCGGGACCCTCTTATACCAAGAGTGTTCCTTCCCATTCCCGAAGAGAGCTTTGAATTGCCAGATCAGGTGTAGCAGGATAAGTAGTAATGTTGGGTTGAATAAAAGTCTTGTGTAGTTTGAATAAAAGTTGTGTGGTGAGATTGTAGATAGAATAAAGTTTTGTAACAAAGAGAGTTCTTGAAACAGGTTTTATTTATTTGGGTTTGTAATAAAGTGTAGTATATGGTTCTTGTTTTCAACTTAGACCTTAAAAGATCCTGAGTAGTGATGGTTCGGGGTAATTATTATATTTATATTCCGCTTGTGCAGGTTTAGTTCGTAATTGTTGTTAATAATGCCCCAAATCTATACCCCAGATTTGGAGGGTGTTATATCTAGTGTTACTAATCTCACCTTAAACTATGGTCTACAGGAATGCATCATAGGGAATGTACTAGTCCCATGCCTAATACACTCCGAAAGACAGCCTGCTCTGATACCAACTGAGACAGCCCGCACTTCCGGACTATTAATTCTAAATCGAAACTAATTTAAAATCCATTTATTAATCTAAAATTCTATTACAAAAGTGATTAAACGAACGTGCAGCTAAAAGCGGAAATCCAACAGTCAATCTACTCCAATACTAAGATCCTCGAACTCCAATACTATCCAACTCGAACTCTTAGACGAAACTTGAAATTGAAAGGGGTGAGCTACAAAGCCCAGCAAGTACAAATTGACTAACTATTTAACCGGAAAATAATGGGTGTTTTTAATAAAATAAATTTTCTCAAAACGATAATAATTTTTAAAAACAATTTCTAAAATAAATTCAACCTAAAGTTTTATATTTTAAAATTAAGAATTTAAAACAGAAGAGAGCAAATTTTTGTAACAGATCATAACAGAGTAAAACATAACGAAACGATAATTCTTATAAATATCACAGTCTTGATCTACGGCCACAGTTTGCCAGTAGCCGACATCTAATTCTTATTCTTATTCTTTATACCACACTTTGCCTATGGTCGGCATCTAAAGTTCAATAATTACGCGCCCTTAGTAGGTATCTAAAATTGTACACTCGTGCGCCTACTAAGGGTATCTAAGGCTAGTTCCGGAACTATAGCGTAAATTACGAACGAGTTCGAAAACGTAGAGACTGGGTTTCAAAAGATTCTCGTATCTTATTTCTTACACAGTTCGAAACAGAATTCTTATATGTTATACGAAATTCGAAAATCAGAGTATCAAAACTTTTTTGAAAATAAAAGTAAGTCAAAAAATACTTACCCCAAATCCTGACCAGATCTGAATATAGTTTTTTTGACCCTCTAAGCGACATTATCTTGAAAACATGAAATACGAAAGCTGAGGATAACGAAAAGACCTCTCCGAAAAGTCCAGAATCACTGAATTCTGACTTAGGATGAATTTTCTACGAATTTTACTAGACTGCTTATTTTTGCTGAGAAGAGCCCTACGAATTTTTATATTAAAAATGAGAAAGACGAATATGATGTATTTATAACGATACCATACCCTATATCTTAACCTACAAGTTATCCATATTAGTATATGATCCAAATTTTAGGCCCATTAGTCTAATTCAATTTTAAATCCTAGTCCTTATCTAATTTTAATTCTTTTTATTCTATTATTTTATTATTAATCAAATTCTAAAAATTACGGGATATTACATACTACCCTCCTTAAAAAGAATTTGGTCCCCAAATTCACAACAATCCTATATGTCTAGTGTTACTAATCTCACATTAAAATATGGTCTACAGGAACGCATCCTAGGGAATGTACTAGTCCCATACCTAATACACTCAGAAAGACAGCCTGCTCTGATACCAACTGAGACAGCCCGCACTTCCGGACTATTAATTTTAAATCGAAACTAATTTAAAATACATTTATTAATCTAAAATTCTATTACAAAAGTGATTATACGAATGCGCAACTAAAAGCGGAAATCCAATAGTCAATCTACTCCAATACTATGATCCTCGAACTCCAATGCTATCCAACTCGAACTCTTAGACGAAACTTGAAATTGAAAGGGGTGAGCTACAAAGCCCAGCAAGTACAAATTGACTAACTATTTAACCGGAAAAAATGAGTGTTTTTAATAAAACAAATTTTCTCAAAATGATAATAATTTTGTAAAAACAATTTCTAAAATAAATCCAACCCAAAGTTTTATATTTAAAATTAAGAATTTAAAATAGAAGAGAGCAGATTTTTATAACAGATCATAACAGAGTAAAACATAACGAAACGATAATTCTTAAAAATATCACAGTCTTGATCTACGGCCACAGTTTGCCAGTAGCCGGCATCTAATTCTTATTCTTATTCTTTATACCACACTTTGCCTATGGTCGGCATCTAAAGTTCAATAATTACGTGCCCTTAATAGGTATCTAAAATTGCACACTCGTGCGCCTACTAAGGGTATCTAAGGCTAGTTCCGGAACTATAGCGTAAATTACGAACGGGTTCGAAAACGTAGAGACTGGGTTTCAAAAGATTCTCGTATCTTATTTCTTACACAGTTCGAAACCGAATTCTTATATATTATACGAGATTCGAAAATCAGAGTATCAAAACTTTTTTGAAAATAAAAGTAAGTCAAAAAATACTTACCCCAAATCCTGACCAGATCTAAATATAGTTTTTTTGACCCTCTAAGTGACATTATCTTGAAAACATGAAATACCAAAGCTGAGGATAACGAAAAGACCTCTCCGAAAAGTCCAGAATCACTGAATTCTGACTTAGGATGAATTTTCTACGAATTTTACAAGACTGCTTATTTTTGCTGAGAAGAGCCCTACGAATTTTTATATTAAAAATGAGAAAGACGAATATGCTGTATTTATAACGATACCAAACCCTATATCTTAACCTACAAGTTATCCATATTAGTATATGATCCAAATTTTAGGCCCATTAGTCTAATTCAATTTTAAATCCTAGTCCTTATCTAATTTTAATTCTTTTTATTCTATTATTTTATTATTAATCAAATTCTAAAAATTACGGGATATTACATACTACCCTCCTTAAAAAGAATTTGGTCCCCAAATTCACAACAATCCTATATGTCTAGTGTTACTAATCTCACATTAAAATATGGTCTACAGGAACGTGTAATAACCCCAATTTTTTGAAACCCTTATGAATAGTGATTTTGCTGATTATGCTGAATAAGAAAACTTTTCATGCCACACTATGTAGGGGTTCTTCTATTGTTATTCTGAGATCTTATTAGTACTTTATATGAGATATAAGTGTATGTAAAGATCGTCAGAATCCAAATTCGAACACTTTGATTTTTCCCGAAAATCCACCAGATACCGAAAGAATTGAGTATAAGGTAACATGATTAAAAGGATTTAAATTCAAGGATTATAAGAGAGGATCATAAAAGGAATATAATATATTGAGAAAGGTTAAGGGAACCCAAGTAATAAGATCCCGGGTATGATCCCTCAAACGATAAACGAGAACGAAAGTTAAGCGAACCGTATAACAGATCAGCGGTCATTAGCCAAGTAATTAAGAGCTAATCAAAGAGGTTAGTGATGATGATGTCACCACACCAACAAGAAGATGACAAGTGTGGGAAGATGACATAGGAGGATGACATAAGCATGACCAAAGGGAAGGTATTGTTGGTTAATTTCAAGCCACACAAATTTTACCATGGTTAAAAGGTAATTAACAAAACAAAAGGATATCAACCAAGCCTTTTATGCACAAAGATCAATAAAACAAAGCAAGCTTCTCTCCCCCCCTTTTCATCTTCTTCATTTCGAATTTTTCACCAAAATGGTGAATTAGAAATTCAAAACACAAGCTATACTCCATGGAAAATTATAAGGTTTGTTTCTTTGGATCCTATATTTCATAACTAAGAAGAGCACGTAGTTTGAGTGCTTGAATAAAAGGTTTTCTATCTCAAACAAATCATTTTAGTTTAGGGTGAATAGTAACTTTCAAGAACAAATTTTTGATTCTTGATTTTATTTGCAAGGTCAAGGTAGCTTAAGCATATATTAAGGCTTCCATGGACATTCCAAGGATCTTTCTTTGATTAAAAGCTTCAAGGAAGGTATAACTCTTCATGATCTTAGTATTAATATTGTTTGATATAAATGATTATGATGATGGAATGATAGATTAAGTGTAGTAGTTGTTTTGTCATGTTGAGATCTTAGTGGTTAAGTGCTTTTGTCGATTTTGGAGTTAAAAAGTAGCACTAGTTGTTCTTGATGATTCATGGTATGATTTGAGATTGGTTTAAATGGTTTAAAGTGGTTGATGAGTGATATGGTCATATGGTTGTATTGGGATTGATTGGTGATGGTTTGGTGTTGAATTGGTTGGTAAAACTTTGGGAAATCGCGTAAACATAGCCGTCGTAATGTCCGATTTACTTTAGGCTGTTTTTGTTCTTAACATTAGGACCCTTGAACTCACTGCTAGGTTTTGAACAGTGCCATGATTAGATAGTTCATGTTACGAGCTTCGTTTTGATATGTAGTTCGTTTGATTCCGATGTATGGTTTAGGAGAAACACCGTTTTAAGTAACGACGTTTCGCGACCGAACCATTACCCCTCGCCTTACTTTGAAACCTTGGTTAAGGACCTTAAATGACTAATTGAGGTAAGAAACAATTATGTAAAGTGGATTAGGCAGTTGGTAAGGTACTCGCGAAAGAATCGCCTTAAAACCCTTAATGGTTAATTTATTAAAAATGGTGGAGCCGAGGGTACTCGAGCGACTTAAGTAAATCGTTAAGCGCGAAAGCGAACATTATGACTCTAAATGGTTAAAGTCTAGTTTCTTAAGTGACCGGGGTTTAATTCCGACTTATATTGTTGTTCATAGGTTATCGGACCCACTCTAAGCTTAAGTCTATCCGGGAGCACTCAGGCAAGTTTTCTACCCGTTATACTGTTGTTGTGATGTAAATATATGTATATGCATTATCTTGTGATAAGTGCATGGTTGTTATTAGCAAATTTTGCGATATATTGGAGCATGCTGATATGGTATATATGCATGTCTGTTTCGTAATCTTGATATATATCTGTTGATTCAATTGCTTATAAGTTGCATAATACCTATGCTAGAGATAAGCAGTAGTTGCGTATACCCTTAGTATAGGGGACCCAAAGGTGAACATTTTCTAAAACCGGGAGTCGATGTTCCCGAGTATATTATATATATATAAATTTATATATATATATTGATATAGTTTTTAAAACTATTAATCGAATAAGGTTTATTCGATAACTTTTATTTTATTTAATGAATATTATTACGAATATTCATTCGAGGGCTTATGACTCCTGTTATTTTATTTAATGAATATTATTACGAATATTCATTTGAGGGCTTATGACTCCTGTTATTTTATTTAATGAATATTATTACGAATATTCATTCGAGGGCTTATGTCTCCTTTTATTTTATTTAATGAATATTATTACGAATATTCATTCGAGGGCTTATGACTTCTTTTATTTTATTTAATGAATATTATTACGAATATTCATTCAAGGGCTTATGACTCCTTTTATTTTATTTATTGAATATTATTTGAATATTCATTCGAGGGCTTATGACTCAGTTATATTATTTAATGAATATTATTTGAATATTCATTTGAGGATCTATGACTCCGATTATTTGTTGAGATATATTCTTTATTTTATTAAAGAATAAGGTGTCGATAATCAAACTTCTCTTGATTATTCAAATAAAGTTAGTACTTTCGTATAAGTATATCTTTGGTTATTTAATACTCATTTCAAGTATAAGTTTTACAACTTCTGCCTCAATTATTTGTATAAAGATTATTCTTTATGGGAATATTATTTGAATAATAATATTCAGATATTTTCTAATATATTGGGACTGATTTACTTTATTAAATCAACATTACTCCAAACACTCTTTAAAGAGTTTTCGAGTCTTTAAAATGATTTTTAAAAGTTAGAGCGGATCCCAAAACTCATTTTTATATATTTAAGATCTTCCTTTTAAAGGGGATTTAAATACTCGCTCAAAACCAGAGGGATCTGGCTCTGTGGTGTATTTTATATTCGCAACGAGGTTGCTGTTTTGATAAATGAATTGATTACTTACCCAAGGTTTGGGAAGTAAGTCCATCTATTGAGTCGGCATAAGCAACATGGGCTCAGTGGGCGTCCATGAAAGTGTAAGTGGCTGAGTGGGAGTCCATCAAATGCGTAAGTGGCTGAGTGGCAGTCCAGCATAAGGTCCTATTGCGGCCAGGGTGATGACCAGTGGGGAATTCGTCCATCTACAAGTAGAAAAGGTTACTTATTGGTATCTTTGCCTGATCAGCAAGATATCAGGTTTATGCCAAGGTTTTCTCCTTTCCAAATTCATTGGATATTGCAACTCTGTTTATAATTTTCATAACAGAGGTTTTCAAGGAGTGTATGAAATGTATATATATAGGTGTATATATATATCGGGACTTAATGAAGTATCTCGTAACTTCATTATTTATAATGATGTTCAAAGATTGAATCTATTCAAATCTTGTCTTGTAGTCTCATCTATGTGATGAAATTTTGAAACTAATTATAACTTGAACGGTGGTAGTTCAAGTAGTATTTGGAAAAAGATATAAGTATATTAGAGTATCTTGTAACTTCATCTTTTAAACTTATATCTAGCAAATGATTATCTTATGCATGTCAAAGATTTTCAGAAAAATGTTGAGACAAGGTTAGATATATGAGATCACCTTGCAACGATAGTTTTATACAGTTATAAACTGGAACTCTGTGTATATTATGCATGGAAGAGGACTTCCAAGATTTTGAAAAGTATATATGTATATATACTGAATATTTTGCGACTTCATCACATTAAGATATCAAACTTGGTCCATTTCTTTTGACCAAGACTTTCATGAGTACTATGAGAAGGCTCATATATAGTTAATCATTATACATATTATTTTGGTGGGCTTGCTGCTCACCCTTGCTTTCTTCTTTCATCACACAACAACAGATAGAAAAGATGAACATGACCAAGCTCCCAATTCGCGAGCGGATAGAAAACGTTTCGCAGTTTCCTATAGGCGTTGATGTCGCTGTAGCTGAGGTAGGAACTACCAATAGGCTAGGCTTTCAACTTTTGATGTACCAGACTTATGTATCTTTATCAATTGTAATAATGGCAAAGAAATGTAAATCTATTCAGAAACCCTTTTAAGGTGTAATGGCATATAATTTTGGAATAAAATGATTCGTGTTACTTTTGGATATTCATCTCTGAGACTATAACTTGTGGTGTGTGTGTTTATTGTGGGGTCACAGTACAGAGTAGTTGATTGTTTATTAAGATTGAGTGTTATTAAGGGAAATGGAACTCGTGACAACCCGGATTCCCGACCCCAGATTTGGGGTTGTTACAGAAATGGTATCAGAGCAAAGCGTTATAAACCTCAGAGATGATGTGACGTTAAGATAATAAGTTCACTAAGATAATAAGAACTCTTGCCAAGTTCATAGTCGGACTACCTAACGTAGTACTGACAGTTAAAACCCTTATGGGAACCCTTATAAATATCGTGATAGAAGCGTAGTTCGTTATCGTATATGGTAGCGGGACTCCGAACCCTGAGGTTGAGGAGCAACAACGCGATGATGTTTTATTACTTATTGGAGATCAGATTATGGATCCGATAGAGCATCCTAACGCGGGACCGGATGATGTTCTTATTGAGGATGTAGCGGTTGAGGATGTTGTCCTAGAAGGGATTGTTGCTGAGAAGAATCCCGTGGAGGATCCTGACAAGAATGAATAAAGGACCACTGAGGAATTGATAACTATGGTTAGGGCGACTACCAGAGGTAGGATTGGCCGGTTACTACCAGAGGTTCGTTCAAGTTCCTAAAGATAGTAGCCCCTTTAACGCAACTTACTCGTAAGACTGAGAAGTTCGAATGGACAGAGAACTACGAGAACAACTTTCAAGAACTGAAGCAAAGATTGGTGATGGCCCCTATGTTGGCATTGCCGGATGGAAAAAGGAGATTTTGTGGTTTGTATTGACGCTTCGCATAAGGAATTAGGGTGCTCTTATATAGCAATAGTTTTGCCCTAAAAATTGGAGGCACTACTTGTATGGAGAGAAGTGCGAGAATTACCTAAGCCATAAGTGCTCTAGTACATTTTCACGCATAAAAGAGCTCAACATGCGCCAAATGAGGTGGTTAGAGCTAATCAAGGATTACGATTATATGATTCTTTATCATTCGGGGGAAAGCCAATGTGGTGGCTGATGCCCTTAGTAAAAAGGAGAGACTCAAGATGATAATGTCTTTGAGAGAGTTTACAGAGATTTTGAGAAAATGGAAATAGAATGAAGGTAACCGGAGCCTACCGAAAAGATGTTGAGATTGCAATACAGTCCGAATTATCGGAAAAAACATATTGTGCCAGAAAAAGTGATGAATGAAGGCAGAGAGCCAACAATTAGATAAAATTACTACCAGAAAGATGATAAGGAATAATGAGGTATTCCTACATAATTTGGGTTCCAAATGTTCAAGAGCCTAAAGATGAATCTTAGACGAAAGCTAGTTTGAGGAATAAGATTTAGAGCAAACCCTGAACGTGATAGTCAGGGAGGTCACCATCAAGATAGAAGGAACCATAACATAATGAAGTGGCAATGAAGATTTTAACGTATAAGATAACCCCAAGTATGGGAGAAGGATGAAACATTTCATATTAAGGAAACCAGAAAGTCGAGTAAGGAAAGGAGACCCGAGACGTACACTATACGGCAATTCATGGACCGTCTAAAAAGGACTTAGACTATTATCCCCAACCACCACCTTGAGGAAACAATGCGGTAGAATTCTTTCATGACCTTTAAATCGCTAAGCTCTCAGAGTTCCAAGGAACAGGTTGACCCAGTCGAGGCAAGAGCCTGGCTAAAGGAATATAGGAATCATTTGAGATTCTAAATGATTGACGAATCACAAAAGACTGTTTTGTCACTTACCCTCCTAAGAGAGAGGCCACCCGCTGGTGAAAGGCCAAGGAAGGCACGGAGCCAGAGTTAAATAAACTGATTAAAGTTAAGTCAATTGTTTTCGGGAAAGTAACTCCCAAGGTTATGAAGTAGTATAAAAACTTTAGAGCCAGAACACAAGCGGACAAGTATGATGATTATATGAATTAAGTTGTAAAAGTTGTCAAGATTCGTTCTGAGGACACGAATCTAGAATGGCGGGATGTTGAAATCAATGCTTATGTGTTGTGGTTGTAATGGAAACGAAAATAAAAGACTGAAAAGGGTAGGAGTATAAGGGATATAAAGGAA